>NC_057806.1:564813497-564938619 GCF_018294505.1 Triticum aestivum
GCCGAATACTTCTTATACGTAGTTTTTTTCAAGAAGGTATTTGTATAGTCCCCTAAAAAAAGGTATTCGTATAGTTCTTTCTTTAGATTCTAAAAAAGGTTCTTTTTTCGATTCCAGAACTGGCTCCTTTTTTGGCATCTCTTTCATTCAACAAAGGACAGCGAATGGGCCGGCCCACGTGAACCGCATCCTGTGCGAAACGGCGACTTCTTGCCGCAATAAGCGGCATATAGGAGGTCCCGGGCGTTCGTTCTAACGAGCAGAGAGAAGAGAGGACTGCATTGCTTTTACGGGCCTGGTAGATGGGCCTAATCGGGAGAAGCCCCAACTGTTTTGTGATGGGCTGAATACTTGAATACTTCTTATACGTAGTTTTTTTTTGAGAAGGTATTCGTATAGTCCCCTAAAAAAAGGTATTCGTATAGTTCTTTTTTTTAGATTCTAAAAAAGGTTCTTTTTTTATTTGGAATATATACTCTCTTTGTAAAGAAACATAAAGTGATTTAAACGCTCTTTATATTTCTTTTAGGGGGGAGTATCACACCGTGGTGGTTGTGGTTGCGAGTACAACACATGCACCGTCGTCGGGTGTGTCGCCATTCCGACACAGGCACTCGTATAATATTTGTACTACCAATTTCTTTTTCTCAAAAGACTTGTCAATGGCACACATGCATATGGGATACCTTCTTTCATTTTTTTGCAGGGCATGCAGTTGTTCTTTATAAAAAAAATACAAGGAAAAGATGGTAAAAAGCCATACAAAACATTTTCCTTTTATAAAAGGCTGCACAAAATAATTTCCTTTTATAATCAGTTGCCGGTTACTACTGAAACTGGGATATGGCATCATTAATAGGCCGCAGTGGCGGATCCAGGAATTTAACAATGGGTGTTCAAAAAAAAAAATTCACCCTAACAGAGGAGCCAATTGGTTCACGGCTCAATGTCAGGTTCTACAATTGGACTTGTGTTCATAGCACTAAAAATTTGTAGCCGTTGCGGATTCTGAACTGAAGGGGAGATCATAGTGCGATGAAGTTGATTGGATGAGGAACTGTTCTACACCTGCACTTGCTGCTCAACTTGAATACATGCCATAGATTTCTTCCCAGCTCTACTTCATAATGTTTTCAAATCAATTTTCTTCCTCTTGAGGTTTGAATGCTCTACTGCCTACAATTCAAATACCATTCATTTGTTATTTTTCTGCTAATAGATCAACATATCCTAACTCCTTTCAGTGACATCTATAGCTATTTCTCGCTGAATCGAATAGAAACTACACATTCAGTTGGGATTTCACAATGAATCAAATTAAGGAATGAAATTTCGGAGTTGGAACTTGGAAGAGATTAATTTTGGGTGTACATCTGTACACCCTTGCCCCATGCTGGATCCGCCCCTGGTAGGCCGTTGATGGATCTCCTCAAAGAACACACTATATACATGTGCACCTCTGAATCTGAGGCCTCCTTCCATGCCTTGAAGGCGCTCGTTAAGGCTCCAGTTCTCGCGTTTTCCAAATTCTCCAAGACTCTCGTCCTCGGGACCAACACAATCGACAAAGGGATCTGAGCCATGATCTTAGTCGGGCACATGGACCGCGCAGCTAGGGCATCTTATGTTGGGGAACACAGTAATTTCAAAAAAAAAATTATGCACACGCAAGATCATGGTGATGCATAGCAACGAGAGAGAAGAGTGTTGTCTAAGCGGAAGCGTTATGACAACGCAGTTGATGTAGTCGTACGTCTTCACGATCCGACCGATCCTAGTACCGAAAGTACGGCACCTCCGCGATCTGCACACGTTCGGCTCGGTGATGTCCCATGAACTCTCAATCCAGCTGACTGTCGAGGGAGAGTTTCGTCAGCACGACGACATGATGACAGTGATGATGAAGCTACCGGCGTAGGGCTTCGCCTAAGCACTACAACGATATGAGTGAGGTGGATTATGGTGGAGGGGGGGCACCACACACGACTGAAAACAATCAACTTGTGTGTCCTTGGGTGCCCCCTACCCCGTATATAAAGGAGCAAGGGGGGAGTCCGGCCGGCCCTAGTGGCGCGCCAAGGGAGGAGGAATCCTCCTCCTAGTAGGAGTAGGATTCCTCCTTTCCTAGTCCTACTAGGAGGGGACGGGGAAGGAAGGAAGAGAGAGGAGAAGGAAAGGGGGGGGCCCTCCCTAGTCCAATTCGGACTCCCTATAGGGAGGGGGCGCGGTTGCTCGTTGTGGGCTGCCTCCCCTCTTCTCTATGGCCCATGAAGGCCCAACTTTCCTTCAGGGGGTTCCGGTAACCCTTCGGCATTCCGGTTTTTTCCGAAATCATCTGGAACACTTCCGATGTCCAAATATAGCCGTCCAATATATCGATCTTTATGTTTCGACCATTTCGAGACTCCTCGTCATGTCCGTGATCATATTCGCGACTCGAAAATACCTTTGGTACATCAAAACACATAAACTCATAATACCGGTCATCACCGAACGTTAAGCGTGCGGACCCTACGGGTTCGACAACTATGTAGACATGACCGAGACACGTCTCCGGTCAATAACCAATAGCAGAACCTGGATGTTCATATTGGCTCCCACATATTCTACGAAGATCTTTATCGGTCAAACCGCATAACGAAATACGTTGTTCCCTTTGTCATCGGTATGTTACTTGCCCGAGATTCGATCATCGGTATCTCAATACCTAGTTCAATCTCGTTACCGGCAAGTCTCTTTACTCGTTCCGTAATGCATCATCCCGCAACTAACTCATTAGTCACATTGCCTGCAAGGCTTATAGTGATGTGCTTTACCGAGAGGGCCCAGAGATACCTCTCCGATACTCGGAGTGGCAACTCCTAATCTCGATCTATGCCAACTCAACAAACACCATCGGAGACACCTGTAGAGCATCTTTATAGTCACCCAATTACGTTGTGATGTTTGATAGCATATTAAGTGTTCCTCCGGTATTCGGGAGTTGCATGATCTCATAATCATAGGAACATGTATAAGTTATGGAGAAAGCAATAGCAACAAACTAAACGATCATCGTGCTAAGCTAACAGATGGGTCAAGTCAATCACATCATTCTCTAATGATGTGATCCCGTTAATCAAATGATAACTCATGTTTATGGTTAGGAAACATAACCATCATTGATTGAACGAGCTAGTCAAGTAAAGGCATACTAGTGACACTTTGTTTGTCTATGTATTCACACATGTATTAAGTTTCGGTTAATACAATTCTAGCATGAATAATAAACATTTATCATGATATTGTTGGGGAACGTTGCAGAAAACAAAAAATTCTCTACGGTTTCACCAAGATCCATCTATGAGTTCATCTAGCAACGAGTGATCGGATTGCATCTACATACCTTTGTAGATCATGCGCGGAAGCGTTCAAAGAACGGGGATGAGGAAGTCGTACTCGACGTGATCCAAATCACCGGAGATCCTAGCGCCGAACGGACGGCACCTCCATGTTCAACACACGTACGGTCAGCGTGAAGTCTCCTCCTTCTTGATCCAGCAAGGGGGAAGGAGATGTTGATGAAGATCCAGCAGCACGACGGCGTGGTGGTGGATGCAGGGGTCACCGCAGCAGGGCTTCGCTGTTCTACTACGAGAGGGAGAGGTGTTGCAGGGGAGAGGGAGGCGCCAAGACTCAAAGGTGCGGCTGCCCCCTCCCTCCCCCTCTTTATATAGGCCCCCTAGGGGGTGCGCAGGCCCTAGGAGATGGGATCTCCTAGGGGGGCGGCGGCCAAGGGGTGGAGTGCCCCCCAAGCCAGGTGGGGCGCCCCCCCCCACCCTAGGGTTCCCAACCCTAGGCGCATGGGGTGGGCCAAGGGGGGCGCACCAGCCCACTATGGGCTGGTTCCCCTCCCTACTTTGGCCCATGGGGCCCTCCGGGATGGGTGGCCCCACCCTGTGGACCCCCGGGACCCTTCCGGTGGTCCCGGTACAATACCGGTGACCCCCGAAACTCTCCCGGTGGCCGAAACTGCACTTCCTATATATAATTCTTCACCTCCGGACCATTCCGGAACTCCTCGGGACATCCAGGATCTCATCCGGGACTCCGAACAACTTTCGGGTTACTGCACATTCATATCTCTACAACCCTAGCGTCACCGAACCTTAAGTGTGTAGACCCTACGGGTTCGGGAGACATGTAGACATGACCGAGATGGCTCTCCGGTCAATAACCAACAGCGGGATCTGGATACCCATGTTGGCTCCCACATGTTCCTCAATGATCTCATCGGACGAACCACGATGTCGAGGATTCACGCAACCCCGTATACAATTCCCTTTGTCAATCGGTACGTTACTTGCCTGAGATTCGATCGTCGGTATCCCAATACCTCGTTCAATCTCGTTACCGGCAAGTCACTTTACTCGTACCGTAATGCATGATCCCGTGACCAGACACTTGGTCACTTTGAGCTCATTGTGATGATGCATTACCGAGTGGGCCCAGAGATACCTCTCCGTCATACGGAGTGACAAATCCCAGTCTTGATCCGTGTCAACCCAACAGACACTTTCGGAGATACCCGCAGTATACCTTTATAGTCACCCAGTTACGTTGTGACGTTTGGTACACCCAAAGCACTCCTACGGTATCCGGGAGTTACACGATCTCATGGTCTAAGGAAAAGATACTTGACATTGGAAAAACTCTAGCAAACGAACTATACGATCTTGTGCTATGTTTACGATTGGGTCTTGTCCATCACATCATTCTCCTAATGATGTGATCCCGTTATCAATGACATCCCCATGTCCATAGCCAGGAAACCATGACTATCTGTTGATCAACGAGCTAGTCAACTAGAGGCTCACTAGGGACACATTGTGGTCTATGTATTCACACATGTATTACGATTTCCGGATAATAAAATTATAGCATGAATAATAGACAATTATCATGAACAAGGAAATATAATAATAATCCTTTTATTATTGCCTCTAGGGCATATTTCCAACAGTCTCCCACTTGCACTAGATTCAATAATCTAGTTACATTGTGATGAATCGAACACCCATGGAATTCTGGTGTTGATCATGTTTTGCTCTAGGGAGAGGTTTAGTCAACGGATCTGCTACATTCAGGTCCGTATGTACTTTACAAATCTCTATGTCTCCATTTTGAACACTTTCACGAATGGAGTTGAAGCGAAGCTTGATATGCCTGGTCTTCCTGTGAAACCTGGGCTCCTTGGCAAGGGCAATAGCTCCAGTGTTGTCACAGAAGAGAGTCATCGGGCCCGACGCATTGGGTATGACTCCTAGGTCGATAATGAACTCCTTCACCCAGACTGCTTTCGTGTGCTGCCTCCAAGGCTGCCATGTACTCCGCTTTACATGTAGATCCCGCCACAACGCTTTGCTTGCAACTGCACCAGCTTACTGCCCCACCATTCAAAATATACACGTATCCGGTTTGTGACTTAGAGTCATCCAGATCTGTGTCGAAGCTAGCGTCGACGTAACCCTTTACGACGAGCTCTTCGTCACCTCCATAAACGAGAAACATTTCCTTAGTCCTTTTTAGGTACTTCAGGATATTCTTGACCGCTGTCCAGTGTTCCTTGCCGGGATTACTTTGGTACCTACCTACCAAACTTACGACAAGGTTTACATCAGGTATGGTACACAGCATGGCATACGTAATAGAACCTATGGCTGAGGCATAGGGGATGACACTCATCTCTTCTATATCTTCTGCCGTGGTCGGACATTGAGCTGAGCTCAATTTCACACCTTGCAACACAGGCAAGAAGCCCTTCTTAGACTGATCCATATTGAACTTCTCCAATATCTTATCAAGGTATGTGCTTTGTGAAAGACCTATGAGGCGTCTTGATCTATCTCTATAGATCTTGATGCCTAATATATAAGCAGCTTCTCCAAGGTCCTTCATTGAAAAATTCTTATTCAAGTAGGCCTTAATGCTGTCCAAAAGTTCTATATCATTTCCCATCAAAAGTATGTCATCTATATATAATATGAGAAATGCTACAGAGCTCCCACTCACTTTCTTGTAAACGCAGGCTTCTCCATAAGTCTGCATAAACCCAAACGCTTTGATCATCTCATCAAAGCGAATGTTCCAACTCCGAGATGCTTGCACCAGCCCATAAATCGAGCGTTGGAGCTTGCACACCTTGTCAGCATTCTTAGGATCGACAAAACCTTCCGGCTGCATCATATACAGTTCTTCCTTAAGATAACCGTTAAGGAATGCCGTTTTGACGTCCATTTGCCATATCTCATAATCATAGTATGCGGCAATTGCTAACATGATTCGGACGGACTTCAGCTTTGCCACGGGAGAGAATGTCTCATCGTAGTCAACCCCTTGAACTTGTCGATAACCCTTAGCGACAAGCCTAGCTTTATAGATGGTCACATTACCATCCGCGTCTGTCTTCTTCTTAAAGATCCATTTATTTTCTATGGCTCGCCGATCATCGGGCAAGTCAGTCAAAGTCCATACTTCATTTTCATACATGGATCCTATCTCGGATTTCATGGCTTCCAGCCATTTGTCGGAATCTGGGCCCGCCATCGCTTCTTCATAGTTCGAAGGTTCACCGTTGTCTAACAACATGATTTCCAAGATAGGGTTGCCGTACCACTCTGGTGCGGAACGTGTCCTTGTGGAACTTCGAAGTCCAGTAGGAGCTTGATCAGAAATATCTTGATCATCATCATTAACTTCCTCTCTAATTGGTGCAGGCACCACAGGAACATTTTCCTGAGCTGCGCTACTCTCTGCTTCAAGAGGCAGTACTTCATCAAGCTCTACTTTCCTCCCACTTACTTCTTTCGAGAGAAACTCTTTCTCTAGAAAGTATCCATTCTTGGCAACAAAGATCTTGCCTTCGGATCTGAGGTAGAAGGTATACCCAATAGTTTCTTTAGGGTATCCTATGAAGACGCATTTTTTCGACTTGGGTTCGAGCTTTTCGGGTTGAAGTTTCTTGACATAAGCATCGCATCCCCAAACTTTTAGAAACGATAGCTTAGGCTTCTTCCCAAACCATAATTCATATGGTGTCGTCTCAACGGATTTCGACGGAGCCCTATTTAAAGTGAATGCAGCAGTCTCTAAAGCATAGCCCCAAAATGACAGCGGTAAATCGGTAAGAGACATCATAGATCGCACCATATCCAATAGAGTGCGATTACGACGTTCGGACACACCATTACGCTGAGGTGTTCTAGGCGGCGTGAGTTGTGAAACTATTCCACATTTTCTTAAGTGTGTGCCAAATTCATGACTCAAGTATTCTCCTCCACGATCTGATCGCAAAAACTTGATTTTTCTGTCACGTTGATTTTCAACCTCACTCTGAAATTCCTTGAACTTTTCAAAGGTTTCAGACTTGTGTTTGATTAAGTAGACATACCCATATCTACTCAAGTCATCAGTGAGGGTGAGAACATAACGATAGCCACCACGAGCCTCAACACTCATTGGACCGCACACATTGTTGGAAATATGCCCTAGAGGCAATAATAAAAGTATTATTATATTTCATTGTTCATGATAATTGTCTTTTATTCATGCTATAACTGTATTATCCGGAAATCGTAATACACGTGTGAATACTTAGACCACACTATGTCCCTGGTAAGCCTCTAGTTGACCAGCTCGTTGTGATCAACAGATAGTCATGGTTTCCTAACTATGGACACTGGATGTCGTTGATAACGGGATCACATCATTAGGAGAATGATGTGATGGACAAGACCCAATCCTAAGCATAGCATAAAAGATCGTGTAGTTCGTTTTGCTAGAGCTTTGCAAGTGTCAAGTATCTCTTCCTTCGACCATGAGATCGTGTAACTCCCGGATACCGTAAGAGTGCCTTGGGTGTATCAAACGTCACAACGTAACTGGGTGACTATAAAGGTGCATTACAGGTATCTCCGAAAGTAGCTGTTGGGTTGACACGGATCGAGACTGGGATTTGTCACTCCGTATGACGGAGAGGTATCTCTGGGCCCACTCGGTAATGCATCATCATATTGAGCTCAATGTGACCAAGGTGTTGGACACGGGATCATGCATTACGGTACGAGTAAAGTGACTTGCCGGTAACGAGACTGAACAAGGTATTGGGATACCGACGATCGAGTCTCGGGCAAGTAACGTACCGATTGACAAAGGGAATTGCATACAGGGTTTGATCGAATCCTCGACATAGTGGTTCATCCGATGACAACATCGAGGAGCATGTGGGAGCCATCATGGGTATCCAGATCCCGCTGATGGTTATTGACTGAGAGCGTCTCGGTCATGTCTGCATGTCTCCCGAACCCGTAGGGTCTACACACTTAAGGTTCGGTGACGCTAGGGTTATGAAGATATGTATATGCAGAAACCCGAATGTTGTTCGGAGTCCCGGATGAGATCCCGGACGTCACGAGGAGTTCCGGAATGGTCCGGAGGTAAAGAATTATATATAGGAAGTGCTATTTCGGGCATCGGGACAAGTTTCGGGGTTATCGGTATTGTACCGGGACCACCGGAAGGGTCCCGGGGGTCCACCGGGTGGGGCCACCTGTCCCGGGGGGCCACATGGGCTGTAGGGGGTGCGCCTTGGCCATCATGGGCCAAGGGCACCAGCCCCTATAGGCCCATGCGCCTAGGGTTTCCCCCTAGGAGGAGTCCTAGTGGTGGAAGGCACCCCTAGGTGCCTTGGGGGGGGAGGGAAACCTCCCCTAGGCCGCCGCCCCCCTAGTAGATCTCATCTACTAGGGCCGGCGCCCCCCCCTGGCACCCCTATATATAGTGGGGGAGAGGAGGGACTTCATACACCAGCCCCTGGCGCCTCCACCTCCCCCCGTTACGTCTCTCCCTCGTAGTCTCGGCGAAGCCCTGCTGCTGTGACGCCCTGCATCCACCACCACGCCGTCGTGCTGCTGGATCTTCATCAACCTCTCCTTCCCCCTTGCTGGATCAAGAAGGAGGAGACGTCTCCCGTCCCGTACGTGTGTTGAACGCGGAGGTGCCGTCCGTTCGGCGCTGGTCATCGGTGATTTGGATCACGTCGAGTACGACTACATCATCACCTTGCAAGCTTCCGCACGCGATCTACAAGTGGTATGTAGATGCAAACTCTCTCCCTAGACTCGTTGCTTAGATGAACTCATAGATGGATCTTGGTGAAACCGTAGGAAAAATTTTAATTTTCTGCAACGTTCCCCAACAGTGGCATCATGAGCTAGGTCTATGCGTAGTTCTCTTTGCACGAGTAGAACACAACTTTGTTGTGGGCGTGGATTTTGTCATCTTACTTGCCTCTACTAGTCTTTTCTTGCTCAACGGTATTGTGGGATGAAGCGGCCCGGACCAACCTTACACGTACACTTACGTGAGACCGGTTCCACCGACTGACATGCACAAGTTGCATAAGGTGGCTGGCGGGTGTCTGTCTCTCCCACCTTAGTTGGAGCGGAATCGATGAACAGGGCCCTTATGAAGGGTAAATAGAAGTTGACAAAATCACGTTGTGGTGATTCGTAGGTAAGAAAACGTTCTTGCTAGAACCCAATTGCAGCCACGTAAAAGATGCAACAACAATTAGAGGACGTCTAACTTGTTTTTGCAGCGATTGATCATGTGATGTGATATGGCCAGAAGTTGTGATGAATGATGAATTGTGATGTATGAGATCATGTTCTTTGTAATAGGATTCACGACTTGCATGTCGATGAGTATGACAACCGGCAGGAGCCATAGGAGTTGTCATTATTTTTTGTATGACCTGCGTGTCATTGAATAACGTCATGTAAACTACTTTACTTTATTGCTAAACGTTAGTCATAGAAGTAGAAGTAGTCGTTGGCGTGACAACTTCATGAAGACACGATGATGGAGATCATGATGATGGAGATCATGGTGTCAAGCCGGTGACAAGATGATCATGGAGCCCCGAAGATGAAGATCAATGGAGCTATATGATATTGGCCATATCATGTCACAACTATATAATTGCATGTGATGTTTATTATGTATTATGCATCTTGTTTACTTAGGACGACGGTAGTAAATAAGATGATCCCTTATAAAATTTCAAGAAGTGTTCTCCCCTAACTGTGCACCGTTGCTACAGTTCGTCGTTTCTAAGCACCACGTGATGATCGGGTGTGATGGATTCTTACGTTCACATACAACGGGTGTAAGACAGTTTTACACAGCGAAAACACTTAGGGTTAACTTGACGAGCCTAGCATGTGCAGACATGGCCTCGGAACACGGAGACCGAAAGGTCGAACACGAGTCGTATGGAAGATACGATCAACATGAAAATGTTCACCGACGATGACTAGTCCGTCTCACGTGATGATCGGACACGGGCTAGTCGACTCGGATCGTGTAACACTTAGATGACTAAAGGGATGTCTAATCTAAGTGGGAGTTCATAATTTGATTAGAACTTTATTATCATGAACTTAGTCTAAAACCTTTGCAAATATGTCTTGTAGATCAATGGCCAACGCTAATGTCAACATGAACTTCAACGCGTTCCTAGAGAAAACCAAGCTGAAAGATGATGGCAGCAACTATACGGACTGGGTCCGGAACCTGAGGATCATCCTCATAGCTGCCAGGAAACAATATGTCCTAGAAGGACCGCTAGGTGACGCTCCCGTCCCAGAGAACCAAGACATTATGAATGCTTGGCAGTCTCGCGCTGATGATTACTCCCTCGTTCAGTGCGGCATGCTTTACAGCTTAGAACCGGGGCTCCAAAAGCGTTTTGAGCATCACGGAGCATATGAGATGTTCGAAGAGCTGAAACTAGTTTTTCAAGCTCATGCCCGGGTCGAGAGATATGATGTCTCCGACAAGTTCTACAGTTGTAAGATGGAGGAAAACAGTTCTGTCAGTGAGCACATCCTGAAGATGTCTGGGTTGCACAACCGTATGACCCAGCTGAACATTAACCTCCCAGATGAGGCGGTCATTGACAGAATCCTCCAGTCGCTCCCACCAAGCTACAAGAGCTTTGTGATGAACTACAACATGCAGGGAATGGAAAAGACCATTCCTGAAGTGTTCTCGATGCTGAAGTCAGCAGAGGCTGAAATCAAGAAAGAACATCAAGTGTTGATGGTCAATAAGACCACTAAGTTCAAGAAGGGCAAGGGTAAGAAGAACTTCAAGAAGGACGGCAAAGATGTTGCCGCGCCTGGTAAGCCAGTTACCGGGAAGAAGTCAAAGAATGGACCCAAGCCTGAGACTGAGTGCTTTTATTGCAAGGGGAAGGGTCACTGGAAGCGGAACTGCCCCAAATACTTAGCGGATAAGAAGGCCGGCAACACCAAAGGTATATTTGATATACATGTGATTGATGTGTACCTTACCAGTAATCGTAGTAACTCCTGGGTATTTGATACCGGTGCCGTTGCTCATATTTGTAACTCACAGCAGGAGCTGCGGAATAAACGGAGACTGGCAAAGGACGAGGTGACGATGCGCGTCGGGAATGGTTCCAGAGTCGATGTGATCGCCGTCGGCACGCTGCCTCTACATTTACCTACGGGATTAGTTTTGAACCTTAATAATTGTTATTTAGTGCCAAGTTTGAGCATGAACATTGTATCAGGATCTCGTTTAATACGAGATGGCTACTCATTTAAGTCTGAGAATAATGGTTGTTCGATTTATATGAGAGATATGTTTTATGGTCATGCTCCGATGGTCAATGGTTTATTCTTAATGAATCTCGAGCGTAATATTACACATGTTCATAGTGTAGATGCCAAAAGATTTAAAGTTGATAACGATAGTCCCACATACTTGTGGCACTGCCGCCTTGGTCACATTGGTGTCAAGCGCATGAAGAAGCTCCATGCCGATGGACTTTTAGAGTCTCTTGATTATGAATCGTTTGACACGTGCGAACCATGCCTCTTGGGCAAAATGACCAAGACTCCGTTCTCCGGAACAATGGAGCGAGCAACCAACTTGTTGGAAATCATACATACCGATGTGTGCGGTCCAATGAGCGTTGAGGCTCGCGGAGGATATCGTTATGTTCTCACTCTCACAGATGACTTGAGTAGATATGGGTATGTCTACTTAATGAAACACAAGTCTGAGACCTTTGAAAAGTTCAAGGAATTTCAGAATGAGGTGGAGAATCAACGTGACCGAAAGATAAAATTCTTACGATCAGATCGTGGAGGAGAATACTTAAGTCACGAATTTGGTACACACTTAAAGAAATGTGGAATCGTTTCACAGCTCACGCCGCCTGGAACACCTCAGCGAAACGGTGTGTCCGAACGTCGTAATCGCACTCTATTGGATATGGTGCGGTCTATGATGTCTCTTACCGATTTACCGCTATCATTTTGGGGATACGCTCTAGAGACAGCTACATTCACTTTAAATAGGGCACCGTCTAAATCCGTTGAGACGACACCGTATGAATTATGGTTTGGAAAGAAACCTAAGCTGTCGTTTCTAAAAGTTTGGGGATGCGAAGCTTATGTCAAGAAACTTCAACCTGAAAAGCTCGAACCCAAGTCGGAAAAATGCGTATTCATAGGATACCCTAAGGAAACTGTAGGGTATACCTTCTACTTAAGATCCGAAGGCAAGATCTTTGTTGCCAAGAACGGATGCTTTCTGGAAAAAGAGTTTCTCTCGAAAGAAGTAAGTGGGAGGAAAGTAGAACTCGATGAAGTACTACCTCTTGAGCGGGATAGTGACGCAGCACAGGAAACCGTTCCTGTGATGCCCACACCAACTGAAGAGGAAAACCATGATAATGATCAAGGTACTTCGGATCAAGTTACTGCTGAACTTCGTAGGTCCACAAGGACACGTTCCGCACCAGAGTGGTACGGCAACCCTGTCCTGGAAATCATGTTGTTAGACAACAATGAACCTTCGAACTATGAAGAAGCAATGGCGGGCCCGGATTCCAACAAATGGCTTGAAGCCATGAAATCCGAGATAGAATCCATGTATGAAAACAAAGTATGGACTTTGACAGACTTGCCCGATGATCGGCGAGCGATAGAAAACAAATGGATCTTTAAGAAGAAGACGGACGCGGATGGTAATGTTACCATCTATAAAGCTCGACTTGTCGCTAAGGGTTATCGACAGGTTCAAGGGATTGACTACGACGAGACATTCTCTCCCGTAGCGAAGCTAAAGTCCGTCCGAATCATGTTAGCAATTGCCGCATACTATGATTATGAGATATGGCAGATGGACGTCAAAACAGCATTCCTTAACGGGCATCTTAAGGAAGAACTGTATATGATGCAGCCGGAAGGTTTTGTCGATCCTCGGAACGCTAACAAAGTATGCAAGCTCCAGCGATCCATTTATGGACTGGTGCAAGCATCTCGGAGTTGGAACATTCGCTTTGATGAGATGATCAAAGCGTTTGGGTTTATGCAGACTTATGGAGAAGCCTGCGTTTACAAGAAAGTGAGTGGGAGCTCTGTAGCATTTCTCATATTATATGTAGATGACATACTCCTGATGGGAAATAATATAGAATTTCTGGACAGCATTAAGGCCTACTTGAATAAGTGTTTTTCAATGAAGGACCTTGGAGAAGCTGCTTATATATTAGGCATCAAGATCTATAGAGATAGATCGAGACGCCTCATAGGTCTTTCACAAAGCACATACCTTGATAAGATTTTGAAGAGATTCAGAATGGATCAGTCCAAGAAGGGGTTCTTGCCTATGTTACAAGGTATGAGACTGAGCTCAGCTCAGTCACCGACCACGGCAAAAGATAAAGAAGAGATGAGTGTCATCCCCTATGCTTCAGCCATAGGATCTATTATGTATGCCATGCTGTGTACCAGACCCGATGTAAACCTTGCCGTAAGTTTGGTAGCAAGATACCAAAGTAATCCCGGCAAGGAACACTGGACAGCGGTCAAGAATATCCTGAAGTACCTGAAAAGGACAAAGGACATGTTTCTCGTTTATGGAGGAGACGAAGAGCTCGTCGTAAAGGGTTACGTCGACGCTAGCTTCGACTCAGATCTGGATGACTCTAAGTCACAAACCGGATACGTGTATATGTTGAATGGTGGAGCAGTAAGCTGGTGCAGCTGCAAGCAGAGCGTCGTGGCGGGATCTACGTGTGAAGCGGAGTACATGGCAGCCTCGGAGGCAGCACATGAAGCGATTTGGGTGAAGGAGTTCATCACCGACCTAGGAGTCATACCCAATGCGTCGGGGCCGATCAAACTCTTCTGTGACAACACTGGAGCTATTGCCCTCGCAAAGGAGCCCAGGTTTCACAAGAAGACCAGGCACATCAAGCGTCGTTTCAACTCCATCCGTGAAAATGTTCAAGATGGAGACATAGAGATTTGCAAAGTGCACACGGATCTGAATGTCGCAGATCCGCTGACTAAACCTCTCTCGCGTGCAAAACATGATCAACACCAGAACTCTATGGGTGTTCGATTCATCACAATGTAACTAGATTAGTGACTCTAGTGCAAGTGGGAGACTGTTGGAAATATGCCCTAGAGGCAATAATAAAAGTATTATTATATTTCATTGTTCATGATAATTGTCTTTTATTCATGCTATAACTGTATTATCCGGAAATCGTAATACACGTGTGAATACTTAGACCACACTATGTCCCTGGTAAGCCTCTAGTTGACCAGCTCGTTGTGATCAACAGATAGTCATGGTTTCCTGACTATGGACATTGGATGTCGTTGATAACGGGATCACATCATTAGGAGAATGATGTGATGGACAAGACCCAATCCTAAGCATAGCATAAAAGATCGTGTAGTTCGTTTTGCTAGAGCTTTGCAAGTGTCAAGTATCTCTTCCTTCGACCATGAGATCGTGTAACTCCCGGATACCGTAAGAGTGCCTTGGGTGTATCAAACGTCACAACGTAACTGGGTGACTATAAAGGTGCATTACAGGTATCTCCGAAAGTAGCTGTTGGGTTGACACGGATCGAGACTGGGATTTGTCACTCCGTATGACGGAGAGGTATCTCTGGGCCCACTCGGTAATGCATCATCATATTGAGCTCAATGTGACCAAGGTGTTGGACACGGGATCATGCATTACGGTACGAGTAAAGTGACTTGCCGGTAACGAGACTGAACAAGGTATTGGGATACCGACGATCGAGTCTCGGGCAAGTAACGTACCGATTGACAAAGGGAATTGCATACAGGGTTTGATCGAATCCTCGACATAGTGGTTCATCCGATGACAACATCGAGGAGCATGTGGGAGCCATCATGGGTATCCAGATCCCGCTGATGGTTATTGACTGAGAGCGTCTCGGTCATGTCTGCATGTCTCCCGAACCCGTAGGGTCTACACACTTAAGGTTCGGTGACGCTAGGGTTATGAAGATATGGATATGCAGAAACCCGAATGTTGTTCGGAGTCCCGGATGAGATCCCGGACGTCACGAGGAGTTCCGGAATGGTCCGGAGGTAAAGAATTATATATAGGAAGTGCTATTTCGGGCATCGGGACAAGTTTCGGGGTTATCGGTATTGTACCGGGACCACCGGAAGGGTCCCGGGGGTCCACCGGGTGGGGCCACCTGTCCCGGGGGGCCACATGGGCTGTAGGGGGTGCGCCTTGGCCATCATGGGCCAAGGGCACCAGCCCCTATAGGCCCATGCGCCTAGGGTTTCCCCCTAGGAGGAGTCCTAGTGGTGGAAGGCACCCCTAGGTGCCTTGGGGGGGAGGGAAACCTCCCCTAGGCCGCCGCCCCCCTAGTAGATCTCATCTACTAGGGCCGGCGCCCCCCTGGCACCCCTATATATAGTGGGGGAGAGGAGGGACTTCATACCCCAGCCCCTGGCGCCTCCATCTCCCCCCGTTACGTCTCTCCCTCGTAGTCTCGGCGAAGCCCTGCTGCTGTGACGCCCTGCATCCACCACCACGCCGTCGTGCTGCTGGATCTTCATCAACCTCTCCTTCCCCCTTGCTGGATCAAGAAGGAGGAGACGTCTCCCGTCCCGTACGTGTGTTGAACGCGGAGGTGCCGTCCGTTCGGCGCTGGTCATCGGTGATTTGGATCACGTCGAGTACGACTACATCATCACCTTGCAAGCTTCCGCACGCGATCTACAAGTGGTATGTAGATGCAAACTCTCTCCCTAGACTCGTTGCTTAGATGAACTCATAGATGGATCTTGGTGAAACCGTAGGAAAACATTAATTTTCTGCAACGTTCCCCAACACACATCAGTATGTATGATTTCCAATAGGTTGGTTGCTCGCTCCATTGTCCCTGAGAACGGAGTCTTGGTCATCTTACCCATGAGGCATGGTTCGCACGTGTCAAATGATTCGTAATCAAGAGACTCTAAAAGTCCATCTGCATGGAGCTTCTTCATGCGTTTGACACCTATGTGACCAAGGCGGCAGTGCCACAAGTATGTGGGACTATCATTATCAACCTTACATCTTTTAGTATTCACACTATGAATATGTGTAGCATTACGCTCGAGATTCATTAAGAATAAACCATTCACCATAGGAGCGTGACCATAAAACATATCTCTCATATAAATAGAACAACCATTATTCTCGGATTTAAATGAGTAGCCATCTCGAATTAAACGAGATCCTGATACAATGTTCATGCTCAAAGCTGGTACTAAATAACAATTATTGAGGTTTAAAACTAATCCCGTGGGTAAATGTAGAGGTAGCGTGTCGACGGCGATCACATCGACCTTGGAACCATTCCCGACGCGCATCGTCACCTCGTTCTTCGCCAGTCTCCGTTTATTTCGCAGCTCCTGCTTTGAGTTACAAATGTGAGCAACCGCACCGGTATCAAATACCCAGGAGCTACTACGAATACGGGTAAGGTACACATCAATTACATGTATATCACATATACCTTTTGTGTTGCCGGCCTTCTTGTCCGCTAAGTATTTGGGGCAGTTCCGCTTCTAGTGACCACTTCCCTTGCAATAAAAGCACTCAGTCTCGGGCTTGGGTCCATTCTTTGGCTTCTTTCCGGCAGCTTGCTTATCGGGCGCGGCAACTCCCTTGCCGTCCTTCTTGAAGTTCTTTTTACCCTTGCCTTTCTTGAACTTGGTGGTTTTATTGACCATCAACACTTGATGTTCCTTTTTGACTTCTACCTCTGCTGATTTCAGCATTGAAAATACCTCAGGAATGGTCTTTTCCATCCCCTGCATATTGACGTTCATCACAAAGCTCTTGTAGCTCGGTGGAAGCGACTGAAGGATTCTGTCAATGACCGCGTCATTCGGGAGATTAACTCCCAGCTGAGTTAAGCGGTTATGTAATCCAGACATAGTGAGTATGTGCTCACTGACAGAACTATTTTCCTCCATCTTACAGCTGAAGAACTTGTCGGAGACTTCATATCTCTCGACCCGGGCATGAGCTTGAAAAACCATTTTTAGCTCTTCGAACATCTCATATGCTCCGTGTCTCTCAAAACGCTTTTGGAGCCCCGGTTCTAAGCTGTAAAGCATGCCACACTGAATGAGGGAGTAGTCATCAGCACGTGTCTGCCAAGCGTTCATAACGTCTTGGTTCTGTGGGATGGGTGCGTCACCTAGCGGTGCTTCTAGGACATAATCTTTCTTGGCAGCTATGAGGATGATCCTCAGGTTCCGGACCCAGTCCGTATAATTGCTGCCATCGTCTTTCAGCTTGGTTTTCTCTAGGAACGCGTTGAAGTTGAGAACAACGTGGGCCATTTGATCTACAAGACATATTGTAAAGATTTTAGACTAAGTTCATGATAATTAAGTTCATCTAATCAAATTATATAATGAACTCCCACTCAGATAGACATCCCTCCCGTCATCTAAGTATAACATGATCCGAGTTAACTAGGCCGTGTCCGATCATCACGTGAGAAGGACTAGTCAACATCGGTGAACATCTTCATGTTGATCGTATCTTCTATATGACTCATGCTCGACCTTTCGGTCTTCTATGTTCCGAGGCTATGTCTGTACATGCTAGGCTCGTCAAGTCAACCTAAGTGTTTGCATGTGGAAATCTGTCTTACACCCGTTGTATGCGAACGTTGGAATCTATCACACCCGATCATCACGTGGTGCTTCGAAACAACGAACTGTCGCAACGGTGCACAGTTAGGGGAAACACTTTCTTGAAATTATTATGAGGGATCATCTTATTTACTACCATCGTTCTAAGTAAACAAGATGCAAAAACATGATAAACATCACATGCAATCAAATAATAATAGTGACATGATATGGCCAATATCACATAGCTCCTTTGATCTCCATCTTGGGGCTCCATGATCATCTTGTCACCGGCATGACACCATGATCTCCATCATCATGATCTCCATCATCGTGTCTCCATGAAGTTTCTCGCCAACTATTACTTCTACTACTATGGCTAACACGTTTAGCAATAAAGTAAAGTAATTTACATGGCGTTTCTCAATGACACGCAGGTCATACAAAAAATAAAGACAACTCCTATGGCTCCTACCGGTTGTCATACTCATCGACATGCAAGTCGTGATTCCTATTACAAGAACATGATCTCATACATCACATATATATCATTCATCATTCATCACAACTTTGGCCATATCACATCACAAAGCACTTGCTGCAAAAACAAGTTAGACGTCCTCTAATTGTTGTTGCAAGTTTTACGTGGCTGCAAAAGAGTTCTAGCAAGAACATTTTCTTACCTACGTGAAAGCCACAACGTGATTTGTCAACTTCTATTTACCCTTCATAAGGACCATTTTCATCAAATCCGCTCCAACTAAAGTGGGAGAGACAGACACCCGCTAGCCACCTTATGCAACTAGTGCATGTCAGTCGGTGGAACCAGTCTCACATAAGCGTACGTGTAAGGTCGGTCCGGGCCGCTTCATCCCACAATACCGCTGAAGCAAAATAAGACTAGTAGCAGCAAGAAAGTTGACAACATCTACGCCCACAACAAATTGTGTTCTACTCGTGCAAAGAGAACTACGCATAGACCTAGCTCATGATGCCACTGTTGGGGAACGTTGCAGAAAACAAAAAAATTTCTACGGTTTCACCAAGATCCATCTATGAGTTCATCTAGCAACGAGTGATCGGATTGCATCTACATACCTTTGTAGATCACGCGCGGAAGCGTTCAAAGAACGGGGATGAGGAAGTCGTACTCGACATGATCCAAATCACCGGAGATCCTAGCGCCAAACGGACGGCACCTCCGCTTTCAACACATGTACGGTCAGCATGACGTCTCCTCCTTCTTGATCCAGCAAGGGGGAAGGAGAGGTTGATGAAGATCCAGCAGCACGACGGCATGGTGGTGGATGCAGGGGTCACCGCAGCAGGGCTTCGCCGTTCTACTACGAGAGGGAGAGGTGTTGCAGGGGAGAGGGAGGCGCCAAGACTCAAAGGTGCGGCTGCCCCCTCCCTCCCCCCCTTTATATAGGCCCCCTAGGGGGTGCGCCGGCCCTAGGAGATGGGATCTCCTAGGGGGGCGGCGGCCAAGGAGTGGAGTGCCCCCCAAGCCAGGTGGGGCGCCCCCCCACCCTAGGGTTCCCAACCCTAGGCGCATGGGGCGGGAGAAGGGGGGCGCACCAGCCCACTATGGGCTGGTTCCCCTCCCCACTTTGGCCCATGGGGCCCTCCTAGATGGGTGGCCCACTCGGTGGACCCCCGGGACCCTTCCAGTGGTCCCGGTACAATACCGGTGACCCCCGAAACTCTCCCGGTGGCCGAAACTGCACTTCCTATATATAATTCTTCACCTCCGGACCATTCCGGAACTCCTCGTGACGTCCAAGATCTCATCCTGGACTCCGAACAACTTTCGGGTTACTGCATATTCATATCTCTACAACCCTAGCGTCACCGAACCTTAAGTGTGTAGACCCTACGGGTTCGGGAGACATGTAGACATGACCGAGATGGCTCTCCGGTCAATAACCAACAGCGGGATCTGGATACCCATGTTGGCTCCCACATGCTCCTCGATGATCTCATCGGATGAACCATGATGTCGAGGATTCAAGCAAACCCGTATACAATTCCCTTTGTCAATCGGTACGTTACTTGCCTGAGATTCGATCGTCGGTATCCCAATACCTCGTTCAATCTCGTTACCGGCAAGTCACTTTACTCGTACCGTAATGCATGATCCCGTGACCAGACACTTGGTCACTTTGAGCTCATTGTGATGATGCATTACCGAGTGGGCCCAGAGATACCTCTCCGTCATACGGAGTGACAAATCCCAGTCTTGATCCGTGTCAACCCAACAGACACTTTCGGAGATACCCGCATTATACCTTTATAGTCACCCAGTTACGTTGTGACATTTGGTACACCCAAAGCACTCCTACGGTATCCGGGAGTTACACGATCTCATGGTCTAAGGAAAAGATACTTGACATTGGAAAAACTCTAGCAAACGAACTATACGATCTTGTGCTATGTTTAGGATTGGGTCTTGTCCATCACATCATTCTCCTAATGATGTGATCCCGTTATCAATGACATCCCCATGTCCATAGCCAGGAAACCATGACTATCTGTTGATCAACGAGCTAGTCAACTAGAGGCTCACTAGGGACACATTGTGGTCTATGTATTCACACATGTATTACGATTTCCGGATAATAAAATTATAGCATGAATAATAGACAATTATCATGAACAAGGAAATATAATAATAATCCTTTTATTATTGCCTCTAGGGCATATTTCATTCAGTCTCCCACTTGCACTAGAGTCGATAATCTAGATTACAATGTAATGATTCTAACACCCATGAGTGTTGGTGCTGATCATGTTTTGCTTGTGAGAGAGGCTTAGTCAATGGGTCTGCAATATTCAGATCCGTATGTATCTTGCAAATCTCTATGTCTCCCTCCTTGACTTGATCACGGATGGAATTGAAGCATCCCTTGATGTGCTTGGTTCTCTTGTGAAATCTGGATTCCTTTGCCAAGGCAATTGCACCAGTATTGTCACATAATATTTTCATTGGACCCGATGCACTAGGTATTACACCTAGATCGGATATGAACTCCTTCATCTAGACTCCTTCATTTGCTGCTTCCGAAGCAGCTATGTACTCCGCTTCACATGTAGATCCCGCGCACGACGCTCTGCTTGGAACCTGAAGGAAATATGCCCTAGAGGCAATAATAAAGTTATTATTTATTTCCTTATATCATGATAAATGTTTATTATTCATGCTATAATTGTATTAACTGGAAACATAATACATGTGTGAATACATAGACAAACAGAGTGTCACTAGTATGCCTCTACTTGACTAGCTCGTTGATCAAAGATGGTTATGTTTCCTAACCATAGACATGAGTTGTCATTTGATTAACGGGATCACATCATTAGGAGAATGATGTGATTGACTTGACCCATTCTGTTAGCATAGCACTTGATCGTTTAGTTTGTTGCTATTGCTTTCTTCATGACTTATACATGTTCCTATGACTATGAGATTATGCAACTCCTGTATACCGGAGGAACACTTTGTGTGCTACCAAACATCACAACGTAACTGGGTGATTATAAAGATGCTCTACAGGTGTCTCAGAAGGTACTTGTTGGGTTGGCGTATTTTGAGATTAGGATTTGTCACTCCGATTGTCGGAGAGGTATCTCTGGGCCCTCTCGGTAATGCACATCGCTTAAGCCTTGCAAGCATTGCAACTAATGAGTTAGTTGCATGATGATGTATTACGGAACGAGAAAAGAGACTTGCCGGTAACGAGATTGAACTAGGTATTGAGATACCGACGATCGAATCTCGGGCAAGTAACATACCGATGACAAAGGGAACAACGTATGTTGTTATGCGGTCTGACCGATAAAGATCTTCGTAGAATATGTGGGAGCCAATATGAGCATCCAGGTTCCGCTATTGGTTATTGACCGGAGACATGTCTCGGTCATGTGTACATTGTTCTCGAACCCATAGCGTCCGCACGCTTAAGGTATCGATGATAGTTATATTATGAGTTTATGAGTTTTGATGTACCGAAGGAGTTCGGAGTCCCGGATGAGATCGTGGACATGACGAGGAGTCTCGAAATGGTCGAGACATAAAGATCGATATATTGGACGACTATATTCGGACATCGGAAAGGTTCCGAGTGATTCGGGTATTTTTCGGAGTACCAGAGAGTTACGGGAATTCGCCGGGGAGTATATGGGCCTTATTGGGCCATACGGGAATAGAGGAGAGAGGCCAAAAGGAAGGAGGTGTGCGCCCCCCCTCTGGTCCGAATTGGACAAGGGGTGCAGCCCACTTTTCCTTGTTCCTCTCCCCCTCTTTCCTTCTCTCCTACTCCAACAAGGGAAGGAGGAGTCCTACTCCCGGTGGGAGTAGGACTCCCCCCCTTGGCGCGCCCTCCTCCTAGGCCGACCGCCTCCCTCCCTTGCTCCTTTATATACGGGGGCAGGGGGGCACCCCATAGACACAACAGTTGATCATTGATCTCTTAGCCGTGTGCGGTGCCCCCCTCCACCATAGTCCTCGATAATATTGTAGTGGTGCTTAGGCGAAGCCCTGCGATAGTAGAACATCAAGATCGTCACCACGCCGTCGTGCTGACGGAACTCTTCCCCAACATTCTGCTGGATCGGAGTTCGGGGATCGTCATCGAGCTGAACGTGTGCTAGAACTCGGAGATGCCGTAGTTTCGGTGCTTGATCGGTCGGGCCGTGAAGACGTACGACTACATCAACCGCGTTATGCTAACACTTCCGCTTTCGGTGTACGTAGTGCGTGGACAACACTCTCCCCTCTCATTGCTATGCATCACCATGATCTTGCGTGTGCGTAGAATTTTTTTTGAAATTACTACGTTCCCCAACAGTGGCTTCCGAGCCTAGGTTTTATGCGTTGATGTTGTGCACGAGTAGAACACAAGTGAATTATGGGCGATATAAGTCATACTGCTTACCAGCATGTCACACTTTGGTTTGGCGGTATTGTTGGATGAAGCGGCCCGGACCGACATTACGCGTACTCTTACGTGAGACTGGTTCTACCGACGTGCTTTGCACACAGGTGGCTGGCGGGTGTCAGTTTCTCCAACTTTAGTTGAACTGAGTGTGGCTATGCCCGGTCCTTGCGAAGGTTAAAACAACACCAACTTGACAAACTATCGTTGTGGTTTTGATGCGTAGGTAAGAACGGTTCTTGCTCAGCCCGTAGCAGCCACGTAAAACTTGCAACAACAAAGTAGAGGACGTCTAACTTGTTTTTGCAGGGCATGTTATGATGTGATATGGTCAAGACATGATGCTAAATTTTATTGTATGAGATGACCATGTTTTGTAACCAAGTTATCGGCAACTGGCAGGAGCCATATGGTTGTCGCTTTATTGTATGCAATGCAATTGCGCTGTAATGCTTTACTTTATCACTATAGCGATAGTCGTGGAAGCATAAGATTGACGAGATGACAACGATGCTATGATGGTGATCAAGGTGTCGCGCCGGTGACGATGGTGATCATGACGGCGCTTCGGAGATGGAGATCACAAGCACAAGATGATGATGGCAATATCATATCACTTATATTGATTGCATGTGATGTTTATCTTTTATGCATCTTATCTTGCTTTGTTTGACGGTAGCATTATAAGATGATCTCTCGCTAAATTTCAAGATAAAAGTGTTCTCCCTGAGTATGCACCGTTGCCAAAGTTCGTCGTGGCCAGACACCACGTGATGATCGGGTGTGATAAGCTCTACGTCCATCTACAACGGGTGCAAGCCAGTTTTGCACACGCAGAATACTCAGGTTAGACTTGACAAGCCTAGCATATGCAGATATGGCCTCGGAACACTGAGACCGAAAGGTCAAGCGTGAATCATATAGTAGATATGATCAACATAATGATGTTCACCATTGAAAGCTATTCCATTTCACGTGATGATCGGTTATGGTTTAGTTGATTTGGATCTCGTGATCACTTAGATGATTAGAGGGATGTCTATCTAAGTGGGAGTTCTTAAGTAATATGATTAATTGAACTTTAATTTATCATGAACTTAGTCCTGGTAGTATTAGCATATCTATGTTGTAGATCAATAGCTCGCGATGTTGCTCCCCATTTAATTTTTATATGTTCCTAGAGAAAACTAAGTTGAAAAATGTTAGTAGCAATGATGCGGATTGGATCCGTGATCTGAGGATTATCCTCATTCATGCACAGAAGAATTATGTCCTTGATGCACCGCTAGGTGACAGACCTATTGCAGGAGCAGATGCAGATGTTCTGAACGTTTGTCTAGCTCAATATGATGATTACTTGATAGTTTAGTGCACCATGCTTAACGGCTTAGAATCGGGACTTCAAAGGCGTTTTTAACGTCATGGAACATATGAGATGTTCTAGGAGTTGAAGTTAATATTTCAAGAAAATACCCGAGTTGGGAGATATGAAGTCTCCAACAAGTTCTATAGCTAAAATATGGAGGAGAATAGCTCAAGCAGTGAGCATGTGCTCAGATTGTCTGGGTACTACAATCGCTTTAATCAAGTGGGAGTTAGTCTTCCAGATAAATAGTGATTGACAGAATTCTCTAGTCACCACCAAGTTAGTAGAACTTCGTGATGAACTATAATATGCAAGGGATAACGGAAACGATTCCCAAGCTCTTTGCGATGCTTAAATCGACGAAGGTAGAAATCAAGAAAATCATCAAGTGTTGATGGTAAACAAAACCACTAGTTTCAAGTAAAGGGACAAAGGGAAGAAAGGGGAACTTCAAGAAGAACGACAAGCAAGTTGCTGCTCAAGTGAAAAACCCAAGTCTGGACCAAAGCCTGAAACTGAGTGCTTCTACTGCAAAGGGACTGGTCATTGGAAGCGGAACTACCCCAAGTATTTGGCGGATAAGAAGGATGGCAAAGTGAACAAAGGTATATTTGATATACATATTATTGATGTGTATTTTACTAGTGTTCGTAGCAACCCCTCGGTATTTGATACTGGTTCAGTTGCTAAGAGTAGTAACTCGAAACGGGAGTTGCAGAATGAACAGAGACTAGTTAAGGGTGAAGTGACGATGTGTGTTGGAAGTGGTTCCAAGATTGATATGATCATCATCGCACACTCCCTATACTTTCGGGATTAGTGTTGAACCTAAATAAGTGTCATTTGGTGTTTGCGTTGAGCATGAATATGATTTGATCATGTTTATTGCAATACGGTTATTCATTTAAGTAAGAGAATAAATTGTTGTTCTGTTTACATGAATAAAACCTTATATGGTTACACACCCAATGAAAATGGTTCATTGGATCTCGATCATAGTGATACACATATTCATAATATTGAAACCAAAAGATGCAAAGTTAGTAATGATAGTGCAACTTATTTGTGGCACTGCCGTTTAGGTCATATTGGTGTAAAATGCATGAAGAAAATCCATGCTGATGGGCTTTTGGAATCACTTGATTATGAATCAATTGATGCTCGCGAACCATGCCTCATGGGCAAGATGACTAAGACTCCGTTCTCCGGAACAATGGAGCAAGCAACAGATTTGTTGGAAATCATACATACTGATGTATGTGGTCCGATGAATATTGAGGCTCGCGGCAGGTATCATTATTTTTTGATCTTCACAAATGATTTGAGCAGATATGAGTATATCTACTTGATGAAACACAAATCTGAAACATTTGAAAAGTTCGAAGAATTTCAGAGTGAAGTGGAGAATCATCATAACAAAAATAAAAGTTTCTACGATATGATCGCAGAAGGAAAATATTTGAGTTATGAGTTTGGCCTTCAGTTAAAACATTGTGAAATAGTTTCACTACTCACGCCACCTGGAACACCACAGTGTAATGGTGTGTCTGAATGTCGTAACCGTACTTTATTAGATATGGTGCGATCTATGACATCTCTTACTGATTTACCGCTATTGTTTTGGGGTTATGCATTACAGACAACTACATTCACGTTAAATAGGGCACCATCTAAATCCGTTGAGACGACACCGTATGAACTATGGTTTGGCAAGAAACCTAAGCTGGTGTTTCTTAAAGTTTGAGGTTGCATTGCTTATGTGAAAAAGTTTCAACCTGATAAGCTCAAACCCAAATCGGAGAAGTGCGTCTTCATAGGATACCCAAAAGAAAATGTTGGGTACACCTTCTATCACAGATCCGAAGGCAAGATATTCATTGCTAAGAATGGATCCTTTCTAGAGAAGGAGTTTCTCTCAAAAGAAGTGAGTGGGAGGAAAATAGAACTTGATGAGGTAACTGTACCTGCTCCCTTATTGGAAAGTAGTTCATCATAGAAATCTGTTCATGTGACTACTACACCAATTAGTGAGGAAGCTAATGATGATGATCATGTAACTTCAGATCAAGTTACTACCGAACCTCGTAGGTAAACCAGAGTGAGATTCGCACCAGAGTGGTACGGTAATCCTGTTCTAGAGGTCATGTTACTTGACCATGACGAGCCTACGAACTATGAGGAAGCGATGATGAGCCTAGATTCCGTGAAATGGCTTCAGGACATGAAATCTGAGATGAGATCCATGTATGAGAACAAAGTATGGACTTTGATTGACTTGCCCAATGATCGGCGAGCCATTGAGATTAAATGGATCTTCAAGAGGAAGACGGACGCTGATATTAGTGTTACTATCTACAAAGCTAGAATTGTCGCAAAAAGGTTTTCGACAAGTTCAAGGTGTTGACTACGATGAGAGTTTCTCACTCGTATCTATGCTTAAGTCTGTCCAAATCATGTTGGCAATTGCCGCATTTTATGAAATCTGGAAAATGGATAAACAAAACTGCATTCCTTAATGGATTTATTAAAGAAGAGTTGTATATGATGCAACCAGAAGGTTTTGTCAATCCTAAAGCTACTAACAAAATATGCAAGCTCCAGCGATCCATCTATGGACTGGTGCAAGCATCTCGGAGTTGGAATATATGCTTTGATAAGTTGATCAAAGCATATAGTTTTATACAGAATTGCGGTGAAGCCTGTATTTACAAGAAAGTGAGTGGGAGCACTACAACATTTCTGATAAGTATATGTGAATGACATATTGTTGATCGGAGATAATGTAGAATTATTCTGCAAAGCATAAAGGAATGTTTGAAAGGAGTTTTTCAAAGAAAGACCTCGGTGAAGCTGCTTACATATTGAGCATCAAGATCTATAGAGATAGATCAAGAGACTTGATAAGTTTTTTCAATGAGTACATACCTTGACAAGATTTTGAAGTAGTTCAAAATGGAACAGTCAAAGAAGGAGTTCTTGCCTGTGTTACAAGGTGTGAAGTTGAGTAAGACTCAAAACCCGACCACGGCAGAAGATAGAGAGAAAATGAAAGTCATTCCCTATGCCTCAGCCATAGGTTCTATAAAGTATGCCATGCTGTGTACCAGACCTATTGTATACCCTGCCCTGAGTTTGGCAAGGGAGTACAATAGTGATCTAGGAGTACATCACTAGACAACGGTCAAAATTATCCTTAGTGGAATAAGGATATGTTTCTCGATTATGGAGGTGACAAAAAGGTTCGTCGTAAAGGGTTACGTCGATGCAAATTTTGACACTGATCCAGATGACTCTAAATCTCAATCTGGATACATATTGAAAGTGGGAGCAATTAGCTAGAGTAGCTCCGTGCAGAGCATTGTTGACATAGAAATTTGCAAAATACTTACGGATCTGAATGTGGCAGACCCGTTGACTAAACTTCTCTCACAAGCAAAACATGATCACACCTTAGTACTCTTTGGGTGTTAATCACATAGCGATGTGAACTAGATTATTGACTCTAGTAAACCCTTTGGGTGTTGGTCACATGTCGATGTGAACTATGGGTGTTAATCACATGGTGATGTGAACTATTGGTATTAAATCACATGGCGATGTGAACTAGATTATTGACTCTAGTGCAAGTGGGAGACTGAAGGAAATATGCCCTAGAGGCAATAATAAAGTTATTATTTATTTCCTTATATCATGATAAATGTTTATTATTCATGCTAGAATTGTATTAACCGGAAACATAATACATGTGTGAATACATAGACAAACAGAGTGTCACTAGTATGCCTCTACTTGACTAGCTCGTTGATCAAAGATGGTTATGTTTCCTAACCATAGACATGAGTTGTCATTTGATTAATGGGATCACATCATTAGGAGAATGATGTGATTGACTTGACCCATTCCATTAGCATAGCACTTGATCGTTTAGTTTGTTGCTATTGCTTTCTTCATGACTTATACATGTTCCTATGACTATGAGATTATGCAACTCCCGTTTACCGGAGGAACACTTTGTGTGCTACCAAACGTCAGAGCGTAACTGGGTGATTATAAAGGTGCTCTACAGGTGTCTCCGAAGGTACTTGTTGTGTTGGCGTATTTCGAGATTAGGATTTGTCACTCCGATTGTCTGAGAGGTATGTCTGGGCCCTCTCAGTAATGCACATCACTTAAGCCTTGCAAGCATTGAAACTAATGAGTTAGTTGCAGGATGATGTATTACGGAACGAGTAAAGAGACTTGCCGGTAATGATATTGAACTAGGTATTGAGATAATGACGATCGAATCTCGGGAAAGTAACATACCGAAGACAAAGGGAACAACGTATGTTGTTATGCGGTCTGACCGATAAAGCTCTTCGTAGAATATGTGGGAGCCAATATGAGCATCCAGGTTCCGCTATTGGTTATTGACCGGAGACGTGTCTCGGTCATGTCTACATTGTTCTCGAACCCGTAGGGTCCGCACGCTTAAGGTTTCGATGACAATTATATTATGCGTTTATGAGTTTTGATGTACCGAAGGAGTTCGGAGTCCCGGATGAGATCGGGGACATGACGAGGAGTCTCGAAATGGTCGAGACGTAA
Source organism: Triticum aestivum (assembly GCF_018294505.1). NCBI lineage: Eukaryota > Viridiplantae > Streptophyta > Magnoliopsida > Poales > Poaceae > Triticum > Triticum aestivum. Next base: position 564,842,438 of record NC_057806.1, read on the forward strand.
AGGTCGATACATTGGACGACTATATTCGGACATCGGAAAGGTTCCGAGTGATTCGGGTATTTTTCGGAGTACCGGAGAGTTACGGGAATTCGCTGGGGAGTATATGGGCCTTATTGGGCCATACGGGAATAGAGGAGAGAGGCCAAAAGGAAGGAGGCGCGCGCCCCCCCTCTGGTCCGAATTGGACAAGGGGTGCAGCCCACTTTTCCTTGTTCCTCTCCCCCTCTTTCCTTCTCTCCTACTCCAACAAGGGAAGGAGGAGTCCTACTCCCGGTGGGAGTAGGACTCCCCCCTTGGCGCGCCCTCCTCCTAGGCCGCCCGCCTCCCTCCCTTGCTCCTTTATATACGGGGGCAGGGGGGCACCCCATAGACACAACAGTTGATCATTGATCTCTTAGCCGTGTGCAGTGCCCCCTCCACCATAGTCCTCGATAATATTGTAGTGGTGCTTAGGCGAAGCCCTGCGACAGTAGAACATCAAGATCATCACGGCGCCGTCGTGCTGACGGAACTCTTCCCCAACATTCTGCTGGATCGGAGTCCGGGGATCGTCATCGAGCTGAACGTGTGCTAGAACTCGAAGGTGCCGTAGTTTCGGTGCTTGATCGGTCGGGCCGTGAAGACGTACGACTACATCAACCGTGTTATGCTAACGCTTCCGCTTTCGGTCTACGAGGGTACGTGGACAACACTCTCCCCTCTCATTGCTATGCATCACCATGATCTTGCGTGTGAGTAGGATTTTTTTTGAAATTAGTACGTTCCCCAACAGAACCGCACCAACTGACAGCTCCACCATTTAATAAAAATACGTGTCCGATTTGTGACTTAGAGTCATCCAGATCAGTGTCAAAGCTTGCATCGACGTAACTGTTTACGACGAGCTCTTTGTCACCTCCAGAAACGAGAAACTTATCCTTAGTCCTTTTCAGGTATTTCAGGATGTTCTTGACCGCTGTCCAGTTGTCCACTTTTGGATTACTTCGGTACCTCCCTGCTAAACTAATAGCAAGGCACACATCAGGTCTAGTACACAACATTGCATACATGATAGAACCTATGGCTGAAGAATAGGGAATGACATTCATTTCCTCTCTATCTTCTGCAGTGGTCGGGCATTGAGTCTGACTCAACTTCACACCTTGTAACACAGGCAAGAACCCTTTCTTTGCTTGCTCCATTTTGAACTTCTTCAAAACTTTATCAAGGTATGTGCTTTGTGAAAGTCCAATTAAGCATCTTGATCTATCTCTATAGATCTTGATGCACAATATATAAGTAGCTTAACCGATGTATTTCATTGAAAAATTCTTACTCAAGTATCCTTTTATGCTATTCAGAAATTTAGTATCATTTCCGGTCAGCAATATGTCATCTACATATAATATCAGAAATGTTACAGAGCTCCCACTCACTTTCTTGTAAATACAGGCTTCTCCAAAAGTCTGTATAAAACCATATGCTTTGATCACACTATCAAAGCGTATATTCCAACTCCGAGAGGCTTGCACCAGTCCATAAATGGATCGCTGGAGCTTGCACACTTTGTTAGCACCTTTTGGATCGACAAAACCTTCTGGTTGCATCATATACAACTCTTCTTTAAGATATCCATTAAGGAATGCAATTTTGACATCCATTTGCCAAATTTCATAATCACAAAATAGGGAAATTGCTAACATGATTTGGACGGACTTAAGCATCGCTACGGGTGAGAAGGTGTCATCATAGTCAACTCCTTGAACTTGTCGACAACCTTTTGCAACAAGTCGAGCTTTGTAGACAGTAACATTACCGTCAACGTCAATCTTCTTCTTGAAGATCCATTTATTCTCTATGGCCTCCCGATCATCGGGCAAGCCAACCAAAGTCCACATTTTGTTCTCATACATGGATCCCATCTCAGATTTCATGGCCTCAAGCCATTTTGCGGAATCTGGGCTCATCATCGCTTCCTCATAGTTCGTAGGTTCGTCATGGTCAAGTAACATGACCTCCAGAACAGGATTACTGTACCACTCTGGTGCGGATCTTACTCTGGTTGACCTACGAGGTTCAGTAGTAACTTGATCAGAAGTTTCATGATCATCATCATTAGCTTCCTCAGTTACTGGTGTAGGAATCACTAGAACAGATTTCAGTGATGAACTACTTTCCAATAAGGGAGAAGGTACAATTACCACATCAAGTTCTACTTTCCTCTCACTCACTTCTTTCGAGAGAAACTCTTTCTCTAGAAAGGATCCATTCTCAGGAACGAATATCTTGCCTTCGGATCTGTGGTAGAAGGTGTACCCAACAGTCTCCTTTGGGTATCCTATGAAGACACATTTCTCCGATTTGGATTTGAGCTTATCAGGTTGAAGCTTTTTCACATAAGCATCGTAGCCCCAAACTTTAAGAAACGACAACTTGGGTTTCTTGCCAAACCATAGTTCATAAGGTGTCATCTCAACAGATTTTGATGGTGCCCTATTTAACGTGAATGCAGCCATCTCTAAAGCATAACCCCAAAATGATAGCGGTAAATCAGTGAGAGACATCATAGATCGCACCATATCTAATGAAGTGTGGTTACGATGTTTGGACACACCATTTCGTTGTGGTGTTCCAGGTGGCGTGATTTGCGAAACTATTCCGCATTGTTTCAAATGAAGTCCAAACGCATAACTCAAATATTCACCTCCACGATCAGATCGTAGAAACTTGATTTTCTTGTTACAATGATTTTCACTTCACTCTGAAATTCTTTAAACTTTTCAAATGTTTCAGACTTATGTTTCATTAAGTAGATATACCCATATCTGCTCAAATCATCTGCGAAGGTAAGAAAATAACGATATCCGCCGCGAGCCTCAATGTTCATTAGACCACATACATCAGTATGTATGATTTCCAATAACTTTGTTGCTTGCTCCATTGTTCCGGAGAACGGAGTTTTAGTCATCTTGCCCATGAGGCATGGTTCGCAAGTACCAAGTGATTCCAGAAGTCCATCAGAATGGAGTTTCTTCATGCGATTTACACCAATATGACCCAAACGACAGTGCCATAAATAAGTTGCACTATCATTATCAACTTTGCATCTTTTGGCTTCAATACTATGAACATGTGTATCACTAATATCAAGATTTAGTAAAATATAGACCACTCATCAAGGGTGCATGACCATAAAAGATATTACTCATATAAATAGAACAACCAATATTCTCTGATTTAAATGAAGAACCGTCTCGCATCAAACAAGATCCAAATATAATGTTCATGCTCAACGCTAGTACCAAATAACAATTATTTAGGTCTAAAACTAATCCCAAAGGTAGATGTAGAGGTAGCGTGCCGACGGCGATCACATCGACTTTAGAACCATTTCCCACGCGCATCGTCACCTCGTCCTTAGCCAATCTTCGCTTAATCCGTAGCCCCTGTTTCGAGTTGTAAATATTAGCAACAGAATCAGTATCAAATACCCAGGCGCTACTGCGAGCATTAGTAAGGTACACATCAATAACATGTATATCAAATATACCTTTCACTTTGCCATCCTTCTTCACCGCCAAATACTTGGGGCAGTTCCGCTTCCAGTGACCAGTCCCTTTGCAGTAGAAGCACTTAGTTTCAGGCTTAGGTCCAGACTTGGGTTTCTTCACTTGAGCAGCAACTGGCTTGCTGTTCTTCTTGAAGTTCCCCTTCTTCCCTTTACCCTTTTTCTTGAAACTAGTGGTCTTGTTGACCATCAACACTTGATGCCCCTTCTTGATTTCTACCTCCGCAGCCTTTAGCATTGCGAAGAGCTCGGGAATAGTCTTATCCATCTCTTGCATATTATAGTTCATCACGAAGCTCTTGTAGCTTGGTGGCAGTGATTGAAGAACTCTGTCAATGACACTATCATCAGGAAGATTAACTCCCAACTGATTCAAGTGGTTGTGGTACCCAGACATTCTGAGTATATGTTCACTGACAGAACTATTCTCCTGCATTTTGGAGCTGTAGAACTTATTAGAGACTTCATATCTCTCAATCCGGGCATTTACTTGAAATATTAACTTCAACTCCTGGAACATCTCATATGATCCATGACGTTAAAAATGTTGTTGAAGTCACGGTTCTAAGACGTAAAGCATGGCACACTGAACTATCGAGTAGTCATCAGCTTTGCTCTGCCAGGTGTTCACAACATCTGGCGTTGCTCCTGCAGCGGGTTTGTCACCTAGCGGTGCTTCTAGGATGTAATTCTTCTGTGCAACAATGAGGATAAACCTCAAGTTACGGACCCAGTCCGTGTAGTTGTTACCATCATCTTTCAACTTAGCTTTCTCTAGGAACGCATTAAAATTCAATGGAACAACAGCACGGGCTATCGTGGTTCTAAGTCTGACAGTAGTGTAGGGGGGTAAGTATGGAGAGGCAAGATCTTAGCTATGGAGAAGTTGTAAGCACGCATGGTTTACAAGTTCAGGCCCTTCTCGGAGGAAGTAATAGCCCTACTTCTCGGAGCCCGGAGGCGGTCGACTGGATTATGTGAGTATGAATTACAGAGGTGCGAACCCTTGTCTCAGAGGAGGGGGGTGGTTATATAGAGTGCGCCAGGACCCCGGCCAACCCACGTTACAAAGGGTTCTATGTACATTAAGGCAGGGCGTTACTGGTAACACTAGTAATAAAGTGTTATGATGACCATAAAAGCTACTTAATGACCGACCATTAGCATGCGGAGTGACTTTAGGTCTCCTGGCCGTCGAGTGGTTGGATCTTGGTCGAGTGATTGCTTCTTGGTCGAGTGTCTTCGAGTCTGTCGAGTGGAACACCTCCAAGTCGATTGAAAGGTGATTTTTTCTAGAGATGTCCTTGGGTAGGGCAGTTAGGACAGGTCCATGACCCTACCCTAGGTACATAGCTTCATCATTAGCCCCCGAATGGATCGAGGTTTGAGTGGGGAAGGAGTTGAGAACTTCTCCAACTCGTTTTTCATGTCATGAGCATATCTTGTTTCGGATCAACGGACCTGAGTGATGACAGCAACTTCCTTTTCAGTCGCCTTGATCCATTCTTAATTCTTCGTCGAGTGAGTTTCTTTACTTGTAAGGCTCTGAGTGACGGTGCGGAGGAGATCTTTGGTCTAACAAGTTGTTTGCTGCCCGCAGATTTCGTGGGATCCAAATTTTGGGAAGCGCGCGGGACGGGGGAGGCCGCAGTAATCGGATGGGATAGAGTGGAGCCGCCTTGATCCCCGCACCGCCTTTTTCTCCACGTATCGCGTGCGCGATCGTTACGTGATTTGACAGAGCCACCTGGGCCTACCCGTCAGCCACTCGGAAGCGGCCTCATATAAGGCGTTGGACCGGAGTCTCCCGAACAGTGCGTTCCCATTTCCTCTTCTCCTCTTCACGCCCCTCCGCTGCGCTCGCTCTCGCCCCAGCATCACCGCTCCGTACGCGTCTCGCCGGCGACAATGGGGAAGGAGAAGATGGCGGCTCTGGAGCGGGCAAAGAAGGCGGCAGCGAGGTCGAAGGGGAAGGCGACCAGCCAAGGCGGATCTTCCTCGCGGATCGGCCTGCCGAAGGGCTGGATCCAGGGCGACTGGATCCACTCGAGGATCACCCAAGAAGACTTTGATGACCTGGCCGAAGGGGGGCTGATCCCCTATGACTTGGCGCGGCTTCCGGGGAAGGAATCTAAGCCGCAACCTCGGGAGGGTGAGCGTGTTCTTCTTGCCACCCACGTCGACCGTGGATTTTCCTTGCCTCCTCACCCTTTCTTTCAAGGGTTTCTGAACTTCTTTGGGGCACAACTCCACCATTTTACCCCCAACTCAATCGTTTATCTCGCCGCTTTCATTTCTTTGTGTGAGAATTTCCTGGGTTGCCGGCCTTACTGGGGTCTTTTCAAGCATATTTTCACTTGTCGCTCCCAGACAGTGAAAAAGGCTAATCCGAGTGACGAGAGGACCCAAATGATCCAGATGTGTGGGGGTCTTGGCATCCAGACGAGAGGGAAAAGCTCCTTTCCGGCCATGATTCTTCCTGACTCAGTTCGCGGATGGCAGTCGACCTGGTTTTACTGTAAAGACCAGTCGACGCCAGGGCAATCGACTGGCCTCCCTCCCTTTACCATGGACCGAGTGGAGAAACCCTCCCCTTTGAAGGTGCTCCCGGAGGAGAAGGCGCACGTGAAGGTGTTGGTCAATCGAGTGGTCCAGCTTATTCGTGACGGGGTCACTGGTATGGATCTCTTGGAGGTCTTCCTTCAGCGGCGCATCCAGCCTCTTCAAGCTCGAGACCATTCGATGTGGATGTATTCGGGTCTTGAAGACTCCACTCGGATTCACCCAGAGGAGGTCGACGACGACACACTGGAGAAGTGGCTGTCGAGCATTACCGGGAACAAGGACAATCCCAGGGGAGCCATGAGAGTTCCCCCATTCGACCAGTCTCATGCACCAGAGCAGGTCTGATTCTGAGTTTTTGCTTGTAATCTGAATTCACTCGCGCAACTGCCTATATTGCGTCGACTGACTTTGTTCTCCCTGCTTTCTTTCAGGCCATTATTGAAATGTATTCAATGCCCAACGGGGAGCAAGAGCAAGCACTGGAAGGCGAGGCGAGTGGCGGCGACAGTGGCGAGTGGACTTCCGATGGTGAAGGGGATGGAGGAAGCGACGACTCAAGTGATGGAGAAGAAGTCAAGTCGCCCCCTTGCAGGGAGAGGCGATCCAAGCTCGACCAAGAATGGCCGAGTGCCCGCGACATGGCAACTACTTAGGCTGATCAGTCTTCGAAGCATCCTCGGATCTCTTCACCAACCCCGACTAAGAAGGCGCCAAAGCACCCCAAAGTTGCAGAGCCGAGGACTCGGAAGGCGTTGCCGAAGATCAAGATTGATATCCCCGTCCCCTCTGCGTGAGTGTCTCTCTTTGTATTCACTCGACGCTCCACGCTGTTTGTTTTTCTTGTTTTAACTGGACGAACTTTGGAATTGTCAGCGCTGCCACTTCCGGGACCTCAGCTTACAGGGATGATGATGAGGTGATGGAGGATGTGGTCACTTCTAATCCGGGTATGATTTCTGCCATACTATCTTTATTTGGTCGATTAAACTGCAATGTGCATCATTAGGTGACGTGATTTTGGCAATTGAATGTTGCACATCTCCCAACATTATTGACCTCCCTGATGATGATGAAGAGCCCGAGAGGCCTTTGACGAGGAAGAATAGGCGAGCTCCTGTAAGTGAGGCGCTACAGTCGACGCCGAGGGCGGAACCAGTCGTTCAGGACACTGGCGACGTCAATCGGGGTTCTGTTACCTTCGCCGAGCCACTGTCGAGTGCCTTGCCTTCTTCGTCGACTGCTCGGGCCCCTGTCGACCCGCCTTCAGTTTTTGCGACCCATCATGTCCCAGAGGACGAGGTGAATGCTGCTAGGGAAGCCATACGCCAGGCGGGCATTATGATGGAGAAGATGAAGACGGTGCGGGACGCCAGCCAAGCCGCCTATGATGCCAGCTCGGCTCTCCAGAGCAACGTTCAGGTTAGTTGGTCGCCGCTTGTTCTGTTAGGATATGCTATCTGAAGACTCTTTCCGAAAATCTTTTCATCTGTACACCCACTGGGTGTGTCGATTGAATTTTTTGGACTAGTGGGGGCACGCTGAGTGCACCCACTGGGTGTAGTCCCCGAGACTACGGTGGACTGCTGGCAGTCGACTGTAGTCTTTGTATTTTGTCGAATGTATAAATAGTTTGTCTCTTCCACTCGGTCTGGTTGAGTGGGATCAGAACCGGTGGGGGCACGCAAAGTGCACCCACTGGGTGTAGTCCCCGAGACTACGGTGGACTGCTGGCAGTCGACTGTAGTCTGAGTTCTACTTTCTCTCTTTCTGCCTTTTTTTTGGACTCGACTTCGGCGGGCCAGTCGAGTGGGATCAGAACCGGTGGGGGCACGCAAAGTGCACCCACTGGGTGTAGTCCCCGAGACTATGGTGGACTGCGGGCAGTCGACCGTAGTCTTAGTATTTATTGCCTTTGTTGTTTTTCGCTGTAAAATAACTTCTCCCCTTTGATTTCAGAAATCTTGTGATCTTGGAGCTCGCTTTGCTGACTTGGAGAAGCAGCAGATTCAACTGAACCTTGACTTGGAGCTGGCCAGGACAGAGCTGCAAAAGGTCAGAGACGGCGCCGCTGGTAAGACGAGTTTGTCGACTGGTCAGTTTTAGGCTCGAGTACCCTTCTGCTATTTCTGAATCAATCGTCATTTCTTTGCAGAAAAATTGAGAGAAGCTCTGGCGAAGAAGGATGAGGATTTGGCTGCTGCTCGTAAGGAGGCTGACGACAGGACCGCTTTGGCCGAACAGAAGCTGGCTTCGGTCGGCCAGTTGGAAGAAGAGAATACCAGGCTGAAGACCGCTCTGAATGACTCCAACAAGGAGTGCTCGCGCTGGAAGAAGGCGAATCTCGTCCAGGGCGAGAAAATGGAAAGCATTGCTCGCAGGAGGGATGATCTGGAGAGCTATCTGAGAAGTCTTGCCAAGAAGTTGTTCATCAAGCTTGAAGGTGCACATTCTGTTCCGACTGATTTTTTTGTGTCAACTCAGTGTACGAAAATTAACTTATCCTTGGATCATGAATGCAGAGTTTTGCCAGAACTTTGAAGAGGAGACTGGGCGGATCAAACCAGGTTTGGATCCAATCAACTCTCCCGTGAAAGATGAAACTGCCATGAATCTGCTCCGTCTAGAATCTCGCATCGACAGTGCCGTGGACTACTTGGCTCGACTGAAGGTCGCCATGTCACGGATCGACCCGACACTTTGGCCAGAGGCCACACTCCAAAACGATCTTGAGTCTCTGATGACTCAACTTAACGGAATCCATGACCGAGTGTTGGAGTGGAAGAAGTCTTTTGCTCGGTGTGGCGCTGATGTGGCTCTGTCTTTGGTTCGTGTCCACTGCAAGGAGGTGCGACAAGATAAGCTGGCCACAATCAAGGTCGCCAACACCCAGAAGCACGACTTCCAAACTTTTATGGAGACTTTGATTGCTGCCGCCACTCGGATTGCCGATGGCGTCGACCTGGACGAGTTCGTCGAGCCTGCCAGCCCTCCTCCCGCGGAGTGAACAAACTCTTATGTCCCACCTTAAATTTGCCTCGGAATGCCGAGTGGTTTTTGTAACCGTTAAACTTTTTCGGGCTGCATGCCCGAGTACTTCTATCTGTGATCCGGAACCTTTAGAATTTATCTGAACTTGGTTTACCGTTGAATATCTTTATGAATCTCCTGCTGAGTGAACCCATTCTTCATTCGAGACAACTTTTGTATTCGCAGTGCAGCTCCGAAGGAGAGGGAAGCAGTCGACCCATGTCTTGTCGCCCTTGTGGGTCGGCCACATAGTGCGCATCGTATTTGTGGCGAAGCTCTCCAGGGGAAGGCGGCGGTTGACTCACACCTTGTTACCGCAGAGCGGGACGGAGCGTACATTGTATTTGTGGCGAAGCTCTCCAGAAGAAGGTGGCAGTCGACCCGCACTTCGTTACTGTAGAGCGGGATGAATCGCGCATTGTATTTGTGGCGAAGCTCCCCCGGAGAAGGTGGCAGTCGACCTGCCCCTCATCGTCCTTGAGGATTGAGGTGTGTTTCGTACTTAGGCGAGCTCTGGACTGCAGCTAAGCCCCCGAGTGGGATGATTGCTCTCCACTCGGTAGGATTTTTTCAAACTTAGGCGAGTGCCGGACTGCAGCTAAGTCTCTAAGTGAGAGAACTTAGGCGAGTACTGGACTGCAGCTAAGCCCCCGAGTGGGAGGATTACTCTCCACTCGGTAGGATTTTTTCAAACTTAGGCGAGTGCCGAACTACAGCTAAGTCTCTAAGTGAGAGAACTTAGGCGAGTACTGGACTGCAGCTAAGCCCCCGAGTGGGAGGATTGCTCTCCACTCGGTAGGATTTTTTCAAACTTAGGCGAGTGCCGGACTGCAGCTAAGTCTCCAAGTGAGAGAACTTAGGCGAGTACTGGACTGCAGCTAAGCCCCCGAGTGGGAGGATTGCTCTCCACTCGGTAGGATTTTTTCAAACTTAGGCGAGTGCCGGACTGCAGCTAAGTCTCCAAGTGAGAGAACTTAGGCGAGTACTGGACTGCAGCTAAGCCCCCGAGTGGGAGGATTGCTCTCCACTCGGTAGGATTTTTTCAAACTTAGGCGAGTGCCGGACTGCAGCTAAGTCTCCAAGTGAGAGAACTTAGACGAGTACTGGACTGCAGCTAAGCCCCCGAGTGGGAGGATTGCTCTCCACTCGGTAGGATTTTTTAAATACTTAGGCGAAACAGATTCGCAGCTAAGCCCCCGAGTGGGAGGCTGGCTCGCCACTCGGTAGGATTTTTTCAAACTTAGGCGAGTGCCGGACTGCAGCTAAGTCTCGAAGTGAGAGAACTCAGGCGAGTACTAGACTGCAGCTAAGCCCCCAAGTGGGAGGATTGCTCTCCGCTCGGTAGGATTTTTTCAAACTTAGGCGAGTGCCGGACTGCAGCTAAGTCTCCAAGTGAGAGAACTTAGGCGAGTATTGGACTGCAGCTAAGCCCCCGAGTTGGAGGATTGCTCTCCACTCGGTAGGATTTTTTCAAACTTAGGCGAGTGCCGGACTGTAGCTAAGTCTCCAAGTGAGGGAACTTAGGTGAGTACTGGACTGCAGCTAAGCCCCCGAGTGGGAGGATTGCTCTCCACTCGGTAGGATTTTTTAAATACTTAGGCGAAACAGATTCGTAGCTAAGCCCTCGAGTGGGAGGCTGGCTCGCCACTCGGTAGGAAACTGTTTTTACAAACTTAGGCGAAGCGGATCCGCAGCTAAGCCACCCACTGGGGGATTTCTTACGCAAACAAAAACAATAATAATCACTGGGAAAATTATAACGCTCTTGTCTTTGATAATTAAACTACAGGAGTTTTTCTTATTACATCTCATCTGAGTGAGAATTCAAGTATAAAAGGGGCGGAGTAGCTCCGCATTCCAGGCTCGTGGCTCATCAATCTGGCGATCGACATTGTAGAGGTGGTATGCTCCATTGTGGAGGACTCTGGTGACTATGAAGGGGCCTTCCCAAGCAGGAGCGAGCTTGTGTGGTTTCTGCTGATCCACTCGGAGGACCAAGTCTCCTTCTTGGAAGGCTTGGCTCTTCACGTTTCTGGCATGAAATCGACGCAAGTCTTGCTGATAGATGGTCGACCGAATCAAGGCCATTTCTCTTTCTTCTTCTAGGAGGTCGACTGCGTCCTGCCGGGCTTGTTCTGCTTCATCTTCAGAGTAGAGCTCGACTCGGGGAGCGTTGTGAAGCAGGTCACTCGGTAAGACTGCCTCGGCTCCGTAGACCAGAAAGAATGGGGTTCTTCCGGTCGATCGATTCGGGGTTGTCCTCAATCCCCAAAGGACTGATGGAAGCTCGTCGACCCATGCACCTGCTGCGTGCTTGAGATCGCGCATCAATCGAGGTTTCAGTCCTTTGAGAATTAGGCCGTTTGCCCTTTCTGCTTGCCCATTCGACTGGGGGTGAGCGACCGAAGCATAGTCGACCCGAGTGCCCTGAGAGGCGCAAAAGGCCCTGAATTTGTCGGAATCGAAGTTTGACCCATTGTCCGTGATGATGCTGTGCGGAACTCCATATCTGAATATCAACTCTCTGATGAAACTGATAGCGGTGCAAGCATCGAGATTCTTGATAGGCTTGGCTTCAATCCATTTGGTGAACTTGTCGACTGCTACTAGCACATGAGTGAAGCCGCTCCTGCCTGTTCTCAGTGGTCCAACCATGTCCAGCCCCCAAACAGCGAAGGGCCAGACGAGTGGAATGGTTTTCAGGGCTGACGCGGGCTTGTGCGGCATATTGGAGTAATACTGACATCCTTCACATTTGTCGACTATCTCTTTTGCCATCTCATTGGCTCTTGGCCAGTAGAACCCCGCTCGGTATGCTTTAGCCACAATGGTCCGAGAGGACGCATGATGACCACAGGTCCCCGAGTGGATATCGTTAAGGATCATCTGTCCTTCTTCTGGTGTAATACACTTCTGGCCGACCCCAGTCGCGCTTTCTCTATATAACTGTCCCTTTATGACTGTAAAGGCCTTGGATCGACGGACGATCTGTCGAGCCTCTTCTTCGTCTTCTGGGAGTTCTTTCCTTAGGATGTACGCGATGTACGGTTCTGTCCAGACGGGAGTGATAACCAAGACTTCCATGATCAGGTCGACCACAGCTGGAACTTCAACTTCAGTCGGATCCATGGTGCTTTTTGGCTGCGGGGCCTCTTCAGTGAAGGGATCCTCCTGGACTGATGGTGTGTGGATGTGTTCCAAAAACACATTGCTGGGAATGGCTTCTCTTTTGGAACCTATTTTTGCCAGATCATCAGCTGCTTGATTTTTCAGTCGGGGTATGTGATGAAGCTCTAACCCCTCGAATTTCTTCTCCAGCTTTCTCACTGCATTGCAATAACCAGTCATGGCTGGACTTCTGACGTCCCATTCCTTCATCACTTGATTAACCACCAAATCTGAGTCGCCATAGACCATGAGGCGACGGACGCCGAGTGAAATGGCCATGCGCAACCCATATAAAAGTGCTTCGTATTCTGCCTCGTTGTTAGAGGAATCAAAGTGGATTTGAAGAACATATCTGAGTTTATCTCCTCTGGGGGAGACCAACACTACTCCGGCGCCGGAACCATTTAGCATCTTGGAACCGTCGAAGAACATGGTCCAATGCTCCGAGTGAACCTGAGTCGGCAGTTGCTGTTCAATCCACTCGGCGACGAAATCCGCGATTGCCTGGGACTTGATAGCTTTCTTTGCCTCAAACTTGATATCTAGAGGAAGGAGTTCAATCGCCCATTTTGCCACTCGACCAGTTGCGTCCCTGTTATGCAAGATCTCTGACAACGGAGCGTCGCTGACGACTGTAATGGAATGATCAGAGAAGTAGTGGGCAACTTTCTTTGTGGTCATATAAATCCCATATACGAGCTTCTGATAATGAGGATATCTTTGCTTCGATGGGGTCAAGACTTCAGAAATATAATACACTGGGCGCTGAACTTTGAAGGTTTTCCCTTCTTCTTCCCGCTCGACCGTAAGTACCATACTGACGACTTGTCCTGTGGCTGCAATGTAAAGCAGCAAAGGCTCCTTGCTGATTGGGGCAGCAAGCACCGGCTGGGTGGAGAGCAGAGCTTTGAGCTCTGCGAACGCTGCGTCAGCTTCAGGAGTCCACTCGAACTTGTCAGACTTCTTCATCAATCGGTAAAGAGGCAATGCCTTTTCACCGAGACGAGATATGAATCGACTTAGGGCGGCCAAGCAACCAGTAAGCTTCTGAACATCGTGCACTCGCACAGGACTTTTCATTCGGAGTATAGTACCGACTTTTTCTGGATTGGCGTCGATTCCCCGTTCGGAAACGAGAAAACCGAGTAACTTTCCGCCAGGAACCCCGAATGTGCATTTTGATGGATTAAGCTTGATATCAAACCTTCTGAGGTTGGCAAAGGTTTCAGCAAGGTCAGTCAGCAGGTCGGAACCCTTCCGTGACTTGACCACAATATCATCCATGTACGCCTCCACATTCCGACTGATTTGGGTGAGCAAACACTTCTGAATCATCCTCATGAATGTGGCTCCGGCATTCTTGAGGCCGAATGGCATGGTAACATAACAGAAGCACCCGAATGGAGTGATGAAAGCTGTTTTGATCTCGTCAGGCCCATACAGACGGATCTGATGGTACCCGGAATAGGCGTCTAAAAAAGACAGTCGCTCACATCCCGCAGTCGAGTCGACTATCTGGTCGATGCGGGGGAGAGGAAAATGATCTTTCGGGCAGGCCCGATTGATATGTTTAAAGTCAATGCACATGCGAAGTGACTTGTCCTTCTTGGGGACCATGACAACATTGGCGAGCCACTCGGAGTGGTAGATTTCTCGGATGAACTCCGCCGCTAAGAGCCGAGCTACCTCTTCGCCAATGGCCTTTCTCTTCTGGACGGCGGACCGTCGGAGATGTTCCTTGACAGGTTTTACTTTTGAGTCGACTCTTAGGCGGTGCTCAGCCAGCTCCCTGGGAACACCCGGCATGTCAGAGGGCTTCCATGCGAAAATGTCCCAGTTCTCACGGAGGAACTGGATGAGCGCTTCTTCCTATTTGGAGTCGAGTGTTGTCGAGATATGAGTTGGAGCAGCGCTGGGGTCGGTCGGGTGGATGTGAGCTGTCTTCGTATCGCCAGTCGACTGAAAAGCTGACTCTGTAGCGGGCTTCTTGGCTCGCAACAAATCACTCGGGTCTGCAGTCTTCTGGTATTCCTGCAACTCCACCACTGCCATCTGAGCATCGGCGATCTTCGAACCTTTCTGAAAACATTCTTCCGCTTTCTTCCGATTGCCCGTAATAGTGATCACACCTTTGGGGCCAGGCATCTTCAATTTGAGATACACATAACATGGTCGGGCCATGAAGCGTGCATAAGCCGGCCTGCCCAAAATAGCGTGGTAGGCACTCTGGAAGTCTACAACTTCAAATGTCAACTTCTCTTTGCGGTAATTCTTGGAATCACCGAAAACCACATCAAGAGCAATCTGGCCGAGTGATTCAGCCTTCTTCCCAGGAATGACCCCATGGAAACTCATGTTGCTGGCACTGAGTCTGGACATCGGAATGCCCATCCCTTTCAACGTCTCAGCATACAATATGTTCAAACCACTGCCACCATCCATCAGGACTTTGGTCAGTCGAGTGCCTTCAACAACTGGGTCGACCACCAAAGCTTGCCTCCCAGGGGTGGCGATGTGCGTTGGGTGGTCGGACTGGTCGAATGTTATGGCAGTCTGAGACCATTTCAGGTAACTAGGTGTCACCGGAGCGACCATATTCACCTCTCGGTTAATAACTTTCAGTCGACTTTTGCTTTCAACATCGGCAAAAATCATCAGAGTGGAATTGACCTGAGGGTATCCGTCGTCACTGTCTTCTTTGTCCTCGACCTTGTCCGACTCCTTTTCCTTACCTTTGGGCTGCTTGCCCTGGAACTGCTGGATCAAGAGTCGACACTGTCGAGTGGTATGTTTCGGGTAAATGAAATTACCCTCTTCATCTTTCTTTGTGTGGACGAGACATGGTAAGTCCAACACATCATTTCCGTCCTGGTCTTTAACCTTTTTGGGGTTCCAAGGCCCTTTAGGTTTCCCTTTAAACTTTCCTTGGGTTAAAGCCAAGGCTTCCCCGGGAGCCGCTGGCTCGGCTTTCCGCTTCTGTTTCCGATTGGAATTTCCTCCGGTTTCTTGGGCGACTGACTTGAGCTTGCCACTCCTGAGTCGATCCTCATCTTCACCATTAGCGTACTTGGTGGCAATCTCCATCATCCGATTCAGGGACATATCTCCGGTTCGACCGAATTTCAAATTCAGTTCTCTGTACTTGACGCCTTCCTTGAAGGCACAAACTGCTTGGTGGTCAGGCACATTCTCCACCGAGTGATGTAACGTGATCCACCTCTGGATGTAATCCCTCAAAGTTTCATTCGGCTTCTGCACGCAAGACCGCAGTTCCGTCAGCCCTGCCGGTCGCTTGCATGTGCCTTCAAATGTGGTGACGAACACTCGGGAGAGATCTTCCCAAGTGTAAATGCTGCTAGGTGCTAACTGGTTCAGCCACGCTCTGGCCGAGCCCTCCAACATGAGAGGCAGGTGCTTCATGGCCACTTCATCATTGCCGCCGCCAATCTGGACGGCCACTCGGTAGTCCTCAAGCCAAGTATCGGGCTTGGACTCACCAGTGAACTTACTGACTCCAGTCGCCAACCTGAAGTTGGGAGGAATCACAGCGGCCCTGATGGCTCTACTAAAGCACTCTGGCCCCGAAACATATACTCTGCAGCTGGTAGGTGCATCTCTGTCGTGACCTTCTCGGTGAGCCCTGTTCCTGTCGACCAAACCTTGGACGAGAATGGATCTCGCGTCAAAGCCTAGCCCTCTGGGGTCGACTGGAATCCTTCGCCCACCACTATGAGGGCGCCTGTCATCCTGCTGGCGAGGCACATACGACCCGCTCCTTGGGGGAGGCGTGGGCACTCGACGTCGACCGTCACGATCGACTCGGTGATCATACTGCTCGTGGTTCCCATACTGGTCATGCCGGTCTCCACGTCCCTCACGCCTCGGGGGCGATCTCAGGCTGTGAGCCGACTGGACTGTGTCCGCGGCAACGGATCTGCTGTGAATCCTGTTCCACGACTGAGAAACAGTGGAATTCTGATCTCCTGCTGCCCGGAGTAACGCTCCGATCTGCAGCAAGCCTCTGCCAGCCTCCGACTGGGAAGGCTGAATTGACTCCGCTATACGGGACACAGCTGCTAAATTCTGAATCGGAGTTCGATATACCTGCGGGGGCGCGAAGAGTTGACGTCGACTGGATTCGGGAACCCGTTGTCGTGCACGCTCGTCGAGTGCTCGCTGGAGATTCTCCAGTCGAGTGCGCTCGGCCAAGTTTGCTAGGCGCGCGTCCTCCAAGGCGCGAGCCTCGGGGGTTTCTCCAACAATAGGAGTGTGCAGTGCATCCACGTTCCGGCGGCGAAGTTCTTTTCTCTGAAGTGACGTGAGAGGCTCGGGAAGATACTCCTCATGGAGACGCGACAGGTCGCCTCCACCCGTGCCTCCATCGGTGCGGGGAAAACCGGGAGGACTGGGCGGTCCATCGACCATCAGAACCTCTGCCGCCGGATCGCTGCTGTCGCACTCGGATGCGGTCTCTGCGGAGCCAGTCGATAGGTTGAACATGCCGTAGAGGGATTCATCAGGCTCGATTGCCGCGACTTGAGGGGTGGCCGACTGACGTGCCACCACGTGTCTCACCCACCGCTGAAGTCTCGACCGACCGGAGCGCTTGCGCCGGCAGGAAATGGGGAGGAAGGACAACACAGGAGCCGACCGGTAGGGGGTCGACGGTTGCCGCAGGAGAATGCTGCGGACGCACGCGCTAAAGTGCGTTGCCCTGCGAACAGGGAGTGCGTCCACGTCGAGCGGAGCCTCCTGGAGCCAAGCAGAGTCGTCGACGATGAACGCGAGCGCGCCGAGACGGATCTCGCGGCCCTCCACCGAAACTCCGCCGAAAACCATGATGATTCGGATCGGAAAAGGTCGCAACTCCTCCAACAAACGCTAAAACACCTGCCCGACGGTGGGCGCCAACTGTCGTGGTTCTAAGTCTGACAGTAGTGTAGGGGGGTAAGTATGGAGAGGCAAGATCTTAGCTATGGAGAAGTTGTAAGCACGCAAGGTTTACGAGTTCAGGCCCTTCTCGGAGGAAGTAATAGCCCTACGTCTCGGAGCCCGGAGGTGGTCGACTGGATTATGTGAGTATGAATTACAGAGGTGCGAACCCTTGTCTCGGAGGAGGGGGGTGGCTTATATAGAGTGCGCCAGGACCCCGGCCAGCCCACATTACAAAAGGTTCAATGTACATTAAGGCAGGGCGTTACTAGTAACGCTAGTAATAAAGTGCTATGATGACCATAAAAGCTACTTAATGGCCGATCATTAGCGTGCGGAGTGACTTTAGGTCTCCTGGCCGTCGAGTGGTTGGATCTTGGTCGAGTGATTGCTTCTTGGTCGAGTGTCTTCGAGTCTGTCGAGTGGAACACCTCCAAGTCGATTGAAAGGTGATTTATTCTAGAGATGTCCTTGGGTAGGGCAGTTAGGACAGGTCCATGACCCTACCCTAGGTACATAGCTTCATCACGGGCCATCTATCTACAACAACATAGACATGCAAAATACTATCAGGTACTAAGTTTATGATAAATTAAAGTTCAATTAATCAAATTACTTAAGAACTCCCACTTAGATAGACATCTCTCTAATCATCTAAGTGATCACGTGATCCATATCAACTAAACCATGTACGATCATCACGTGAGATGGAGTAGTTTTCAATGGTGAACATCACTATGTTGATCATATCTACTATACGATTCACGCTCGACCTTTCGGTTTCAGTGTTCCAAGGCCATATCTGCATATGCTAGGCTCGTCAAGTTTAACCCGAGTATTCTGCGTGTGCAAAACTGGCTTGCACCCGTTGTATGTGAACGTAGAGCTTATCACACGCGATCATCACGTGGTGTCTCGGCACGACGAACTGTAGCAACGGTGCATACTCAGGGAGACCACTTATACCTTGAAATTTAGTGAGAGATCATCTTATAATGCTACCGCCTAACTAAGCAAAATAACATGCATAAAGGATAAACATCACATGCAATCAATATAAGTGATATGATATGGCCATCATCATCTTGTGCCTTTAATATCCATCTAAGCACCGTCATGATCACCATCGTCACCGGCTTGACACCTTGATCTCCATCAAAGCATCGTTGTCGTCTCGCCAACTATTGCTTCTACAACTATC
Organism: Triticum aestivum; assembly: GCF_018294505.1. Lineage (NCBI taxonomy): Eukaryota > Viridiplantae > Streptophyta > Magnoliopsida > Poales > Poaceae > Triticum > Triticum aestivum. The sequence goes on from NC_057806.1 coordinate 564,860,878, forward strand.
GCTACCGCTTAGTGATAAAGTAAAGCAATTACATGGTGATTGCATTTCATACAATAAAGCGACAATCATATGGCTCCTGCTAGTTGCCGATAACTCTGTTACAAAACATGATCATCTCATACAATAAAATTTAGCATCATGTCTTGACCATATCACATCATAACATGCCCTGCAAAAACAAGTTAGACGTCCTCTACTTTGTTATTGTAAGTTTTACGTGGCTGCTACGAGCTGAGTAAGAACCGTTCTTACCTACACATCAAAAAGCACAATGCGATATAGTGATTGCTTTTTGATCTTCAGAAAGAACCATGTTCATTGAAGCCGATTCAACTAAAGCTGGAGAAACAGACACCCACTAGCCACCTGTGTGTGAAGCACGTCGGTAGAACCAATCTCACGTAAGCGTACGCGTAATGTCGGTCTGGGCCGCTTCATCCAACAATACCGCTGAATCAAAAATCAACTAGTGATGGCAAGAAATATGTATATACCCACACCCATAACTCCTTTGTGTTCTACTCGTGCATATAACATCTACGCATAGACCTGACTCGAATGGCACTGTTGGGGAACGCAGTAATTTCAAAAAAATTCCTACGCACACGCAAGATCATGGTGATGCATAGCAACGAGAAGGGGAGAGTGTTGTCTACATACCCTTGTAGATCGTAAGCGGAAGCGTTATGACAACGCGGTTGATGTAGTCGTACGTCTTCACGATTCGACCGATCCTAGTACCGAAAGTACAGCACCTCCGCGACCTGCACATGTTCGGCTCGGTGACGTCCCACAAACTCTCAATCTAGCTGAGTGTCGAGGGAGAGCTTCGTCAGCACGACGGCGTGATGATGGTGATGATGAAACTACCGGCGCAGGGCTTCGCCTAAACACTACAATGATATGACCGAGGTGGATTATGGTGGAGGGGGCACCGCACACGGTTGGAAACAATCAACTTGTGTGTCCTAGGGTGCCCCTGCCCCCGTATAGGAGCAAGGGGGGAGGCCAGCCGGTCCTAGTGGCGCACCAAGGGAGGAGGAATCCTCCTCCTAGTAGGAGTAGGATTCCTCCTTTCCTAATCCTACTAGGAGGAGAAGGGGAAGGAAGGAAGGGAGAGGAAGAGGAGAAGGAAAGGGGGGGGGCGCCCCCCTCCCTAGTCCAATTCGGACTCCCTATTGGGAGGGGGCGCGGCTGCCCCTTGTGGGCTGCCTCCCCTCTTCCCTATGGCCCATGAAGGCCCAGCTTCCCCCCCCCGGGGGGGGGGGGGTCCGGTAACCCTCCGGCACTCCAGTTTTCTCCAGAATCACCTGTAACACTTCCCGTGTCCGAATATAGCCGTCCAATATATCATTCTTTATGTCTCGACCATTTCGAGACTCCTCGTCGTGTCCGTGATCATATCCGGGACTCTGAACTACCTTCGGTACATCAAAACACATAAACTCATAATACCGATCGTCACCGAATGTTAAGCGTGCAGACCCTACGGGTTCGAGAACTATGTAGACATGACCGAGACATGTCTCCGGTCAATAACCAATAGCAGAATCTGGATGTTCATATTGGCTTCCACATATTCTACGAAGATATTTATCGGTCAAACCGCATACGAAATACGTTGTTCCCTTTATCATCGGTATGTTACTTGACCGAGATTCGATCATTGGTATCTCAATACCTAGTTCAATCTCGTTACCGGCAAGTCTCTTTACTTGTTCCGTAATGCATCATCCCGCAACTAACTCATTAGTCACATTGCTTGCAAGGCTTATAGTGATGTGCATTACAGAGAGGGCCCAGAGATACCTCTCCGATACTCGGAGTGACAAATCCTAATCTCGACCTATGCCAACTCAACAAACACCATCGGAGCACCTGTAGAGTATCTTTATAGTCACCCAGTTACGTTGTGACGCTTGATAACACATTAAGTGTTCCTCCGGTATTCGGGAGTTGCATGATCTCATAGTCATAGAAACATGTATAAGTGATGGACAAAGCAATAGCAACAAACTAAACGATCATCATGCTAAGCTAACGGATGGGTCAAGTCAATCACATCGTTCTCTAATGACGTGACCCCGTTAATTAAATGACAACTCATATCTATGGTTAGGAAACATAACCATCATTGATTCAACGAGCTAGTCAAGTAGAGGCATACTAGTGACACTCTGTTTGTTTATGTATTCACACATGTATTAAGTTTCCGGTTAATACAATTCTAGCATGAATAATAAACATTTATCATGATATAAGGAAATATAAATAACAATTTTATTATTGCCTCTAGGGCATATTTCCTTCATCTCAACACATGAGAAGGAGTGTCTGGCAGTTCTCATGGTTGTCGACCATTGGAGCTCATGTATCGGATGGCGAGTTCCTGATCTGCACCAACCAAAAAAGCCTCATTCACTTGGATGAACAGCGCATCACGACGTCGTGGCAGCGCTGAGCCTTCACCAAGCTCCTCGGCCTTCATCACAAGGATGTTTACGAGTAACTGATTCACTATGTTTCCTCAAAATTATATATGCATGCACGTTTTGGGCCACTCACAATACATAGTATCTAGTATCATATTGCATGATACTACTTTAGTTAGTACATCCACATATCATACAATAGTATCATATCGTTGCTTCATTTATTGTAGAACCCTAATACAAAGTTGTGGATAAAATCTACTGACATTTCTTGTTTGATGTGCTATCATACTTGAATCTTCTTTCTTATCCTTGACTGGAATGCCAATACACCACATCATCTTTTTTACTTGGGTGGTTTATTGCATGCTACTTACACTAGGAGAGGTCTTAAGTAAAGGGAGGCACCATGTATATATCAGGCCAGATTAATTAATTTTATCATGTGGTCGTGCTAGCTCTTCTTCCACAACTCCTGCAAATATGTAACACCGGAGTTTCTACTACCCAACAACCGAGAAACAGGTTCGAGTGTTCGACCACCTTGAGGGTGGCTAGCTAGTCTTCACTCTCTGTCTTCTTCATCTCTGACCTGCAACTTACACAAAGAGTAAAATGGTCAATAATATTAAAGTTTGCATGCATGAATGCAGTGACAATTGCACAACATGTGTAGCTCCACATCATTTTTTTTTTGCCCCATCCGCAACCTTTTACATCATTTGTCGGGCCAGATAAGTTTCCACGTGATTGATCGGATTATTGTTCCTGTCAACTCAGGTTTTTATTCATGCATCTTTTTTGTGTACCGTATATACTACCTCCGTTCTGGGCCGGGTCAGGACAGCATGTTTGTTCCCGGTGCTAGGGTTTGTCGTGCCTCCTGTGGGCACCGCCGCCGGTCTATCTCGTTTTCTATGGTCTTAGGGCCATGGAAGCGCGGTGGATCCCGGGCCTTGCCAGTAGGAGGGCTTCATTTTCAGATGGTCTTTTGAGTTTTGTTAGGTTTGTGTCCTGATCAGAGAGGCGAGGTCCCTCTAGCTAGCTCTCTGAAGATGGAATAAGGTCCTTCCCGCCTAGCCCCCTTTCCAGTGGCGTTTCTAGCATCATCGGAGGGCGTGTGGAGCTTTGTCTCTGGCGGATCTCGCGGGATTCGGTCGGCGTTTGTCTTTAATGGATCCACGTGGATCCGATCTTCGTTCGTCCGTGTTCATGTGTCTATATGTTGGATCCTTATGCTCTATGCATCTTTTCATCAGCGTCGGTTGATGTCCTGGTGCGCTGGTCCTATGGGGTCTTAGCACGATGACTCCCGACTGTCTACTACAACAAGGTTTGCCGGGCTCCGATGTGGGAGGGACGATAACGATGGCGCGCCTTCACTCGCTCCAGTGCTTGTAGTCGTCGCTAGATGGTCTACGGACCTGTATGTACTTTTTACTTCTGATGTTCTTTGTACTACCTTAACAGTTGATGAATAGATTGGAAGTTTTCATAAAAAGAACTCAGCTTTTATTCGTATCATATGATTAGTCTGAAGCCAAGTGTATAGCTAGCACTTCATACGCAGCTAGCTTTTACTGCCATACAGTTCTTCTTTTTTTGCAGGGATACTGTTCTTTCTTTGTCGCTGTTTAATGACTATGATATATGCATCATCACCATGGTACCACTATACGTTGTCACATCTCACTTTCGTTGCTATCACTTCGATTGCTTATCCTCTTTCTCTACCTTTTCCCTGGTTCTCGCACAGTGAACATGGACATTGGTCGGCAAAATACTGCATCCTTTTAGAATACATTACATATATGGGTTCATGTGGGTTCGTTAGGACAGGTCTTTGACGAAAGATTACTCTACTAATACCCCCTCGTCTCAAAATATAATGCTTATTATAATTTTTTGAAGTCAAACTTTGTCAACTTTGACCAAATTTACATAGAAATTTATCAAAATCTAGAATACCAAATCAACACCATTATTAAATTCATCATGGAATATATTTTCATATAGTATTTCGAATATTTTGTGAAGTTCTATTCATTTCAAGAAAAAAATAGTGAAGCTTGACTTCTGCGCAAACCAATGTGCACTATATTATGGGAAGGATGACGTATATACTCCTTTATGTGATAAATTAATGTAACCAGATTCATATTTCAAACTACATATTTGTAATTATGTTGTATCACAGAAATTACATACTAATAGCATCATTACTGATCAAAACATTACCCTACCGAAATCTAATATGCAAATATTCTTGAATCTGAGGGAGTATAATCTTAAAAGGATGGTATTTTCTGGATATAGAGTAAGGCCAATCAAACAATCCAAACGGTCTCAACCCAATCAGGTTCACATAAACAAACCAGGTTCACAGAAATGACCTCATAATTATATAGTGTTTAAGAGAAAGCTAGATTTTTTTTGCGGGTGTAAGAGAGAGCTAGATAAGTCCATGCTCACTGAGAAGAGAATTAATCAATCATTCTTTAATTTTCTCTCTAAACATATTGCATGTGCCAATTACTTAAGAGATGACATCAGATGCTTTATGAAACTGCACGTGGTGAATTATCAGTATATATATGACCAAAGTACGTCGCAGTGCACCCGTGCACCTTCTTGATTCATGAACTGTGAGGCTCAGCACAACATCTAGTGTTAAAATAACTAGTGCTATATAATTTTGGTGGAGTGCAAACATTAGGTGCTATAAATAAGAACTAACACTAATAATAGAGTAATCCATTGTATACCATGTTTAGATTACCATATCAGTACGACATGGGTGTTATGGAAAGGCTATCTTCCCAACAATTCTACGCCCCCTTACCATCTCAATCAGTTGCCATGCTAAAGATCAACATCGTAACCCCGAATCGCTATGGGTACATCTGCTTCCGGTAATTTAGGATGTGCTGATGTTACAAACCAGGATTGATTTCAGCAATGATAAAGAAATTTATTTACCTCTTCCATCCTAAGACATGGATTGTTAGAGTGGAATTATTTTTCTTAAAATTGTGCACCGTTCTTGAATTCAGGAAGTCTTGTCCTGATATCATGTTAAGTTTTATCCACCAAACAGTTCACTCAAAAGCTTAACCTAGTGAGAAAAAACCAATATCTATACACACTCTTACTTGAATGAAAAGATCCTACTTAATTAACTATTGCACATTCAACTAATCAGGCATGAGAGGTCGAGGGTAGCGTTATGATCTTATGTTATGTTTGTAGCACCAGCCATTATATTAGTTTGATTATTAGTGGAATGATTGCACTCCCAGTCCACCATTCATGCATGTGTTGGACCTATACCTATTTATTATGAAGGTCATGACACTGGCATGCTAAAACATCAAAAGTCACAATCACAAGTTTATTTGGAATTAAGGTTCACACTTCAGTGCAGAGGCGGATTTAGGCCCCAGGCAGCCCGGGCGGCTGCCTGGGGCGTGACGGCGACTTACTTCGTTGGCTGTAGCTACAGTACAGCACTGTAGCTACAGTGCTCTGAAGGATGCCTGGGTCGGCCTGGGGCTCGACTTTTTCCTAGGTCCGCCACTGCTTCAGTGGACCGACGAGCAAAATCAAAAGTTAGTTCCAGCCTTAAAAATGACTTCCTTGGGTGTAAATGAGTTGGATTAGTCAAAACTAGCGTGTGAACTACTACAAACTTTTATGAAACAAAAAAAGCTGCATTCCCCAGTGTATAGAATTGTATTTAGGGTGAGTGTATTTGCGTGTATGTGAGCATCTACGTCAGTGTTTCTAAAACAAGGGCGGAACGCCATGGATTGTTTGTCGTGTCATCTGTTCCCATATATATGCCTGCATGACTGCACATAGGGGATGTTCATGGTAGCATGAGGGACAAGCTTTTCGAACGTAGAGAGTACTATCTTACAGTACTTAATATGTCCTATTAAAAGGGTACGGTGCCATGTCTACATATAATCAGTTTGAGACACAAATACACCGACTAATTTGGGCGTGGGGGCAACATAATTAAACTAGTGTAGGAGCATACGCACTTGGGGCTGCCGCAGATGAGCATGGCGATGCATTTCCTGATGATGTACAGCTTCCCCTGCTGCTGCCTCACCGCGCGGCGCAGCCTCACAAGCTTCGGGCTATCCTTCTTCTCCTCCATGTCCTGGTTCTAGCTGTAAGCTTTTCTGAATGATTAGCTAGCTGCAAGCTAACTCCCAGAAAGAGGTGGTAGCCACGAGGCTGGCATCATTTGGGAAGATGGATCTCAACGCCGGTATATATAGAGTTATAGACACAAGCTCTAGCTAGCTTCCAGTTCAGATGCTGGGCTGTAGAGATAGTACCCGCAACAGGACGGAGTCGCTAGCAACCGGCTGGTGGCTATCTTTTTCGCTGCATCGTATCATGCATGGGCCACTTCCTTTGGCGGGCCCATCCCAAAATTCTCTCATTTGGTTTTTGTTCTAAACTTCTAAACACAAAGATGGTATGCGCTTAACTTGGTTCAAGCAAGAAGGGTCACATTTATTCCACCCCACATGTATACAAAATACACCACATGGCATATATGGCAATTTCTTCTTTTAAGCCAAAATATATAGAGTAGAAAGAGAAGCAAATGGAAGAGATGTATGAAAGGGTGTAACAACTAAACTCCACAATGCATAGGTGTTTAGCTTCTTATTGCTAAGCTTTCTTCGTTTAATTAGTTGTTTTCGTCTATATACGCGTGTTTAGCGTCGTTTCTTCCTAGGTCACCAAACTGCTTTCTCTCTCTCATCTTAATTACTTTGCACATCCGATCTTTTGCTTACTTGATAGTCTTAGTACCTGTACAAGGTGAAGCAATCGGAAGAGTAGCATCTAAGATTCAGCACACACCCCAAGGAAAATTAATTGCAGTGCATGCACTGACGATCGCTTTGCTCTCCAACCACTATCGCATTTGCTCTCCAATCATTGTATACATGCCCGCAAACCTTGCCTCAGATTAACACGCTGGGTAATATAAAAAAACATATATACTAATATAGAAAATGCAAGTTGCGGAGATCCATTATATGTCATCCGTTTAACAGCGCCCATCCAGTGGATTATGTTGCCTAATGTTTTTGCGCTAAACATGTTTAGTACTAATCATAGTTATGATCTTGGATTATGTTGGAAATATGAACAATTTACCAAATGATTTTATTAACAGAAATATTAGATAAAGCATGACTAATATAGCCGCGATAAAGCAAGTCATGCAACCTGACGGAGAAAAAGTAAATAGCATTTGCATATATGAACTTGAACTGAACACATCTAGAACAGACACTAGATCATGTTGCATATATGGAGTAGAACCTAACACATGTAGGGCAAGTATTAGTACGAGAAATTGTGGCAGGACATCTGACAGAAAGAAGAAGAACACATACGGGACATCAGCAGCAGAAGCACTGGACTTGGGGTCGACATCCTCTCCAGCCATGTCATTGCTGAGGTAGTCGATGTCGGGGAAGAAGTCGTCGTCGGGGAAGTAGTCGTCGGAGTCCGTGATGAAGAAGTCAGTAGTCGCGCAGAGCGCTCCCCAAAAATCTTATCACCCTTCTCCCGTACAAGACTGAAAATGTGCGATCTCGGAGGCCTACTGTCCCGATGTGCGGTGCACGCCGCAAGCCGGGATGAGGAAGACAGCAGCAGCTCAGAGATGGAACCGATGGCGAGAAAGGAGTAGTTCTGGTGCGTCTCTCTGGGAGGAGCGACCTCCCTTTTATAGGCGCAAGAGAAGGAGGTGAGAGGGCAGCGACGGGATTCCGAAGGAGAAACGAAGAGACGGAGGCAAAATGAAGAGACGGAGGCGAAGCGAACAGCTAGCAGCCGAAGGGCTGCACCGTTCGTATTCGAACTCCACTTTCGCAAAAATATTTTCAGCTTTCGTGTGACCTTTCGTATACCCGTAGTGCGTGGCAAAAATTTAGATATCGGTTCGGCTCATTCCCGCAACCCGCGGCGCGGCGCGTCGTGACGAGGCGTGGCGTGGCGAGACGGGCGGCGGAGGAGGAGCGCGCGTGGATATCCCTCTTGTTCTCATGCTCATACAAGTGGGGAAAGAACCTCCCTTATAAGGAGGTCCAACTCCCACTAAACTAGCAATGTGGGACTAAAATTTAGTAGTATCCCTTGCCTTGCACAAATGGGCTAAGTGGGCCTCTAGGATTTATTAGGAATTTCTGAAATAGTTATTGGGCTGCCCAAAATAGACTAAATTCCAGCAATCCCCCACCAGATCCCAGAGGCACACAGAAATTTGCCTTTGGTTCCAAAACATTGTTTTATATACCGGTACTGCAGTGGAGACTGTTAAGTTGAACTTCCACCTAGAACTCTATGCTACACTAGTAAGCAACTTGAACAGTGGACTGGGCCTTGAACTGCAAGTTTTCTGCGAATCTAGCTTCACATAAAGCCTTGACCGATACGTGGCTACCGTGGGTCTTCCCCGCGGGTGGAGCTTATGCGTCATACTCCGTGACCTTTCATGAGTTTACTAGAGAGAACCCTACTCTCATAGATTGCGACGTTTGACAATCAGACTCATATAGGTGTGTTCTTCAAAAGATGTTCTGCAGGATAACATCTCTGCTTAAATAAGCCACTTAGAACACATTAAGATATACATCAACCTTCCATGCAGATTAGGAGAGTATTGCGTCTTCATGGAGTGGTATTGTGAATAGTAAGGATATTCTCCTCTCAGTTGACCAACAGCTTGTTTTCCACATCTAATTCACGGGATCTCCGATCACAAAGAATAGGTTACCACTGTGAACAACTCATATTGTGGGTCTCATACCCATCTCACTCAATGCATTATCTATCACATTACGTGATAGACCCTTAGTAAAAGGATCTGCCAGATTTTTAGACGTTTGGATATAATCCAATGCAATAACTCTAGAGTTTTTCATTTTCCTGACAGACTTTAACCTTCTCTGAACATGTCTTGATGACTTCATGCTATCCTTTGAGCTGCTCACTTTCATGATCACAGTTTGATTGTCGCAGTTCATAAGGATACCCGGTACAGGTTTCTCAACAACCGACATGTTATTCAAGAGCCGACGAAGCCAATCTGCTTCGACCGTAGCTATATTTAGTGTTGTGAGTTCTGCTTCCATTATTGACCTCGTTAAGATGGCCTGCTTGCAAGACTTCCAAGAAACAGCGCCACCTCCATGAGTGAATACATAACCGCTCGTGGCCTTTATCTCATCAGCATCTGAGATCTAGTTTGAGTCACTATACCCTTCAAGAACCTTTGGGTGCCCGGTGTAGTGAATTCCATAATTCGCAGTGCCTTTCAAATAACGCAAAACTTTTTCTAGAGCTTTCCAATGCACATCTCCTGGTTTTGAGACAAACCGACTCAGTTTGCTAAGAGAAAAAGAGATGTCAGGTCTTGTAGAACTGGCTAAGTACATAAGCGAGCCAATAATCTGAGAATACTTCAATTGGTCTCTAGCAATTCTTCGATTCTTTCAAAGTAACACACTTGCATCATAAGGTGTTGGAGAGGGCTTGTAGCCACTATAGCCAAAGCGACTCAAGATCTTTTCCACATAGTGAGATTGAAGCAATGTAATTCCACCATCATCGCCTCTCAAAAACTTAATATTCAGAATGACATCAGCCACTCCTAAATCCTTCATCTCAAAACAGAGAGATATGAAATTCTTGACCTCCTTAATAACATTCAGATTTGTTCCAAAAATCAGTATGTCGTCAACATACAATCAAAGGATAACTCCCTCGCCCCCACCATGGCGATAGTACACACATTTGTCAGCTTCGTTTACAACAAAGCCTGCGGCTGTTAAAGTTTTTTCAAACTTCTCATGCCACTGTTTAGGTGCTTGCTTGAGTCCACACAAAGACTTCAGCAACTTGCACACTTTTCCTTCCTGACCATCTAGTACAAACCCATCTGGTTGTTTCATATAGATTTCCTCGTCCAACTCTCCATTTAGGAAAGCAGTCTTAACATCCATTTGATGAACGAGAAGACCATGCGAGGCAGCTAGTGAAAGTAGAACTCGAATAGTGGTCAGTCGAGCCACAGGTGAGTAAGTATCAAAGAAGTCTTCACCTTCCTTTTGGGTATATCCCTTAGCCACGAGCCGAGCCTTGTACTTTTCAATAGTACCATCAGGCCTAAGCTTCTTCTTGAATACCCATTTGCATCCTATAGGTTTGCACCCATAAGGACGATCAGTTATCTCCCAAGTTTCATTCGCCAAGATGGAATCCATCTCGCTACGAACCGCTTCCTTCCAGTAGTCAGCATCTTCAGATGCATAGGCCTCTGAAATAGAACTGGGAGTGTCATCTATGAGGTACACAAGAAAATCATCACCAAAGGACTTTGCAGTCCTCTGTCTCTTGCTCCTAATAGGAACTTCATTGTTCTCCTCCACAGGACTTTCAAAGTGTTCCATCGAAATTGTAGGTTCGGTAATTGTAACTGGTTCCTGATTCGATGAACTAGGCATCTCCTGATTAGATGAGGTAGCCATATCCTTCATGGGAAAGATATCTTCAAAGAAAGTCGCATCATTCGACTCCATGATCGTACCGACATGCATGTCAGGTACCTCAGATTTTACAACCAAGAATCTATAGCCAATGCTATGAAAAGCATATCCCAGGAAAACACAATCCACAGTCTTTGGTCCAAGCTTCCGCTTCTTTGGAATTGGAACATTGACTTTCGCCAAACAACCCCATGTTCGTAGATAAGAGAGTTTTAACCTTTTCTTCTCCCATTCCTCGAATGGAGTTATCTCTTTGTTCTTTGTGGGAACTCGGTTTAGGACATGACATGCTGTCAATATCGCCTCCCCCACCATGCCTTGGAGAGACCCGATGTGTCTAACATGGCGTTAACCAAATCAGTTAGAGTACGGTTCTTTCTTTCGGCTACCCCATTTGACTGAGGTGAATAGGGAGGTGTCCTCTCATGGATTATACCATGTTCCGCACAAAAAACATCAAATTCATTGGAAAAATACTCTCCACCACGGTCGGACCTAAGCCTCTTGATTTTTCGATCAAGTTGGTTTTCCACTTCAGCTTTATAGATCTTGAAAAAGTTCAAAGCCTCATCCTTAGATTTCAGAAGATACACACGGCAGTATCTAGTGGAGTCGTCAATTAACGTCATGAAATATTTCTTTCCACCTTTTGTCAAAACACCATTCATTTCACATAGATCTGAATGTATGAGCTCTAATGGTGCAAGATTTCTCGTTTCTGCAGTCGTGTGAGACTTACGAGGTTGCTTAGCTTGCACACATACTTGACACTTAGATCCCTTGACAGTGGTGAAACTAGGGATTAAGTTCAACTTCGCTAGTCGCGACATGCAACCAAAGTTAACATGAAAAATACGTGAATGCCACACATTGGATTCACTATTGTTGCAAATATGATTAACAACTTTATTGCAAACGTCTGATAAGGATAAACGAAACAGACCTCCTGACTCATAGCCTTTACCAACAAAGGTTCCATACTTGGATATTACAAATTTATTTGACTCAAAGACAAGCTTGTAGCCATCTCTACATAGAACAGATCCACTAACAAGATTTTTATTGACGGAGGGGACATAATGCACGTTCTTCAGCCGCACGATCTTCCCCGAAGTAAACTTCAGATCGACCGTGCCAACACCACGAACAGAAGCACTTGAACCGTTGCCCATCAGCACGGTTGAAGTCCCTGCGGTCTGATAAGACGAAAACATGGAAATATCACCGCATACATGCACATTAGCACCCGTGTCAATCAACCAATCAGGAGAATGACATACTGAAAGAATAGTGGGAAATATACCATACCCAGCATCCTTCATGTCAGTGTCTCCAATGACAACATTAGCGGTCTTGCCGCCTTTCCCAGGATGACGCTTGTCATAGCGATTAGGGCAACTAGGAGCCCAATGATCAGGATCCCCACACACATGACAAGCACCTTTCTTCTTGTCATTCTTCTTCTTGAAGTTCGTGTGTTGCACAGCCTTGTTCTTCCCATCAAACTTTGCTTTACCATCAAACTTGCCCTTGTTCTTGAACTTGTGGGACTGGAAGTTCTTCTTCTGTACCAGATTGGCACTAGATCCTCCCTCAATACCTCGAGCACATGTGTCCTTTGCTCTCGCCTTTTCTTCCACATTAAGAGTACCAATGAGATCCGGGACGGAAAACTCCTGCCTCTTATGCTTCAGCAAGGTAGCAAAGTTCCTCCACGGAGGAAGCTTAGTGATGATACCTTCGGCAACAAACTTGTCCGGTAGCATACAACTGAATTGCTCAAGTTCTCTAGCAAATGACTGTATCTCATGAGCTTGCTCAACCATGGAGCGCTCTTCAGTCAACCTGTAATCATAGAATTGCTCCATGATGTACAACTCAGTGCCAGCATCCGAGACCCCAAACTTGGTCTCGAGTGCATCCCACATATCTTTTCCATTATCAATTGACACATAAGTATCAACTATGTTCTCACCAAGAACACTCAAGAGAGCAGCCTTAAACAGAGTATCCATTTTCTGAAAAGCTTGTGCCTGTTGAGCATCAAGCTCTCCTTCAGGTTTGCTAGGAGTGGCGTCATAGCAACTCATGGTTTGAAACCATAAGACTGCTCTCACGCGCCACCTCTTATAGTGGATACCCTCAAACATAGGAGGTCTCATGGAAGCAGCAAAACCACTTGGGGTAAATTGCCTATCATAAAGTTTTTGGATTGTTGGAAATATGAGCAATTTACCAAATGATTTTATTAACAGAAATATTAGATAAAGCATGACTAATATAGCTGAGATAAAGCAAGTCATGCAACCTGACGGAGAAAAAGTAAATAGCATTTGCATATATGAACTTGAACTGAACACATCTAGGACAAACACTAGATCATGTTGCATATATGGAGTAGAACCTAACACATGTAGGGCAAGTACTAGTACGAGAAACTGTGGCAGGACATCTGACAGAAAGAAGAAGAACACATACGGGACAGCAGCAACAGAAGCACTGGACTTGGGGTCGACATCCTCTCCAGCCATGTCGTTGCTGAGGTAGTCGATGTCGGGGAAGAAGTCGTCGTCGGGGAAGTAGTCATCGGAGTCCGTGATGAAGAAGCCAGTAGTCGCGAAGAGCGCTCCCCAAAAACCTTATCACCCTTCTCCCGTACATGACTCAAAAGGTGCGGTCTCGGAGGCCTACTGTCCCGACGTGCGGTGCACGCCGCAAGCCGGGATGAGGAAGATAGCAGTAGCTCAGAGATGGAACCGATGGCGAGAAAGAAGTAGTTCTGGTGCGTCTCTCTGGGAGGAGCGACCTCCCTTTTGTAGGCGCGAGAGAAGGAGGCGAGAGGGCAGCGACGGGAGGCGAAACAAAGAGACGGAGGCGAAGCGAACAGCCAGCAGCCGAAGGGATGCACCGTTCGCATTCGAACTCCACTTTCGCAAAAATCTTTTCAGTTTCCGTGTGACCTTTCGTATACCCGTAGTGCATGGCAAAAATTTAGATATCGGCTCGGCTCATTCCCGCAACCCGCAACCCGTGGCGCGGCGCGTCGTGGCGAGGCGGGCGGCAGAGGAGGAGCGCGCGTGGATATCCCTCTTGTTCTCATGCTCGTACAAGTGGGGAAAGAACCTCCCTTATAAGAAGGTCCAACTCCCACTAAACTAGCAATGTGGGACTAATCTTTAGTAGTATCCCTTGCCTTGCACAAAATGGGCTAAGTGGGCCTCTAGGATTTATTAGGAATTTCTGAAATAGTTATTGGGCTGCCCAAAATAGACTAAATTCCAGCAGATTACACCCAACATGGGTTTTTGTTTTGAGTAAAAAGCATAAATCTCTATATTAAAATAGATTAAAAATTATAGCTCACACTATGAAAAAAAATTATCCCACAAATTTTACAACGAAGCCCTTAAGGTTCAAATGGTCTTCCACCTCCAAGATGTGTTGATGGTGTGCCACCGCCACCGCCACTATTTCTTCACTATCGAAGACCACATTTGTATCTAAAGACATCCACATTTGTATCCAGCACTTAGGAAGCCTACCCTGAAAAAGGAGCCACAATTGCTGCCGCCATAAAAATACCACCACACACTAGATCCACCACCCAAGAAGGGCGACAACACAATCTGTAACGCCCCAACTATATCCACCAGCCTAGCAGGATCTATACTGACCCTACCGGCAGAAATCACATATTTGACCTGAAGGCGAAATCAAATCACAAACTAACCTACTTCTGAAATTTTTTCACTCTGCTGACCCTTTCGTGTGGCGCCCGACAGCTAGGCGCCGCACACTACTATGAAGCGCCTCTGCCTTAGGCGTCGCACCTCCTGCCAGCGTGGCAGCCCTAGTCCAGTTGCGGCCCCACAAACAGCACTGCAGCGCCTAAGCCTTAGGCGCCACACTTGTAATGTGCAGCGCCTAGCGCTTGGGCGCTGCACAGTCTGTGTGCCACTTAGGCTGGCCCCACCCTCTCTCCCCTCCCACCCCCACCCCACCCAAACCCTTAGCCTTGCGCCCCTCCTCTCTTCCCCTCTTCCCCCCTCTCAAATCCTTCTCAAATCTTGCAAATCCGGAGTATGTGGATTTCGAAGCCAACCCCTCCCTTAAGGTAATCTCCTCCGATCCCCTCGTTTTCATCCATAGGAATTGTCACATTTGCTCAAATATAGCTAGTTTGGGGAAACCCTAGTTTGGCTTGGTTTTGGAAATTTGTGTTGAATCATGTTATGTTTCTTTGCTAATTTGGTATGGTCAGGCTTTCATAGTATGCTAGGATTAGGGTTATGTGTGTTTGATGTTGGTGTTAGGGTTATGCTATGATTAGGGTTGTGGTTATTGTTAAGTGGGGGTTATGGTTATTAATTCATATATATGTTAGGGCATATGCATTTTGTGCAAATGTTTTTGTTAAGTACTTACTTGATATATGTGTGTTTTTGATTATTATAGGGATGGGGAGAACATGTGTTTATATTCATCATGTGGATAAAGAGGCCTTTTTGAAAGGCAATGTTGAGACGGACCCGGATGAGCTTGACGTGGTGTTTGAGAGTAGTCCTAGCTATGCGGAGCTCTTGGAACAAGTAAGGAAGGATTTGAATTGGATGGACCCAAGTGACGTTGTTGAGTTCGAGGGAAGGCATAATGTTGGTTTTGGAATGCACATCCGTTGGAAGACAATGCGTGTGAACTCTGAGCAACGTTGGGTTGCATACAAGGAGACGATTGCCGAATCTCTAGACAAGGCTCTTGAGTTATTTTCCTCAGGGAAGGTTGAGTCTACTTTGAATTTGGACTTGAACCGGAACCCCTCCCCGTTGGTTGCTAGCACTCCCCCACCCATTAACCAAGATCAAATGAGTGAACCTCATTTCACGCAACAAGATTGGCCAACATTGAGCCCGACTCCAAACAACCAAAATGAAGATTTTGAAGAGGAGAATGATGAATACGAGGAGGATGACAACGAAGTTGATCTCCATGACAACAATGTGGGTGATCTCGACCAATATCATGTGCAAGAGACAATGGACCAATCCATCCCTTTTTCCCGTGCATATGCATCGGACTCGGATGACGATGGTCCCGATGAAGAAGTTGATGAGGAGGGGTTCACGCCGAAGGAGGCCCAAGCATTCAAGAAGGTATTTGGGCGGGATCAGAAGACACCATTGTTCAAGGATCTTAGTCTCACGGATGAAGCCATTGTGGATGGTGGCAAATGCATATCTCTTGGAGCCAGGCCAAGTTCTCACCGTGATTTGGAAGACGACAAGAACAGAAAGAGCCCGGAGGAACCACAAACGATGGCCACCAACACGGAGGCCGCGCTTTCAAGGTCTCCCTAACACGGTGTGATTGCAGCTGCATGAGGCCATCGTTGCTTCATCTCCCATGCTCGCACTTGTTAAACGCATCCCGTGTTAGGAATGTGGACGTCAATCACCCTCTTACCGTGAGGGAGTTCGAGTTCTCAATCATGATGGTAAAGAATACATGGGCTTCCCGGTTTCAGCCATACTTGGACCAATCACAATGGCCGGAGTATCATGGAGTTCAACTATGGCCGGACCCGGAATTGAAGGTCGTTAGACGGGGAAGACGTAAGACAAAGCGTCTTAGAGGTGACATGGACGGATGGGGCCGTGGTGGCGGTGGAGAATACGGCACCGGTCAATTCCAAGAGCCTCGTGAGCAATCCCGTTGTGGGGACTGCAGTCATCGGGGACACAACACAAGAACTTGTCCCAAACCAAGAAAAAGATCAAAGAAAAATGATGCAAGCACAAGCCAAGCAAATGATAGCCAACCAAGGAGTAGCCAACCAAGTCAAACAAGCCAACGAGGAACTAGGCAACAAAGAGGGAGTCAACTAGGTCTTAGAAGAGGCCGTGGTGATGGTCTTGGCCGTGGTGGTGGTAGAGGTCATGGTGGTGGTAGAGGCCGTGGTGATGGTCTTGGCCGTGGTGATGGCCTAGGCCGTGGGGATGGTCTTGGCCGTGGTGAAGGACTAGGCCGTGGTGATGGTCTTGGCCGTGATGAAGGCCTAGGCCGTGGTGGTGGTCTAGGCCGTGGTGGCGGTAGAGCCCGTGGTGGTGGTCTAGGCCGTGGTGGTGATAGAGGCCATGGTGGTGATCTTGGCCTTGGCGGCGGCCGTAGTGGAGGAATGTTCTCTTGGCTTAATGGACCATTGTCGTATGTGACTTACTATGATCTTGCTCTTTTGGCTCAATGCTTGTGTTGTCATTTTGCATTGTGTGACTAACTATTATATTGCCATTTTCATAGGCATGGAAACAATGAAGGGGGTGGAGGACACGGATGGGGAAGGTGAGATCCCTTGGTGGTGGGAGGAGGGAGAAGAAGAAGAAGAAGAGAGGAAGAAGAAGAAGGGACAAGGACCGTGGCCTTCTTATGAACCAAATTGTGTGCTACTATGTGCTTGAGACGTAAATGACTATGTGTTTTGGCTCAATGTTTGTGTATGACTATGTGATTGGACTACTCTATTGCTATGTGTGTATGACTATGTGAATTGGAGTACTATATTGTAACGCCCTCGATGCGGCTATATCTCCCACGTGTCGAAGCACGACTTAGAGGCATAACCGCATTGAAAGCAATGTCGCAAGTGAGGTAATCTTCACACAACCCATGTAGTACATAAGGGAAAGAGATACTTAGTTGGCTTACAATCGCCAATTCACACAATTACATGAATAAAGCATTTCAACATCCAGATACAATCAAGGTCCGACTACGTAACCAAAATAAAAGAAGACTACCCCAAATGCTACACAGATCCTCGATCGTCCCGACTGGGCTCCACTACTGATCAGCTAGAACAAAACAACACAAAGGACAAGATCTTCATCGAGCTCCTCCTTGAGCTTGGTTGCGTCAACTGCATGGTTCAACGGCACCTGCAAACTGGTTTTGGAAGTATCTGTGTGTCACGGGGACTCAGCAATCTCACACCCTCGCGATCAAGACTATTTAAGCTTATAGGTAAGGCAAATGTATTAGGTGGAGTTGCGGCAAGCGACTAGCATATATGGTGGCTAAACGTACGCAAATGAGAGCGAGAAGAGAGAGCAAAGGCATAGTCGAACAACTATCATTAAGAAGTGATCCTAGAACAACCTACGTCAAACGTTACTCCAACACCGTGTTCACTTCCCGGACTCCGCCGAGAAGAGACCATCACGGTTACACACGCGGTTGATGTATTTTAATTAAGATAATCTTTAGGTTTTCTACAACTGGACATTAACAAATTCCCATCTGCCATAACCGCGGGCACGGCTTTCGAAAGTTCAAAACCCTACAGGGGTGCCCCAACTTAGCCCATCACAAGCTCTCACGGTCAACGAAGGATATTCCTTCTAGCGGGAAGACCCGATCAGACATTTCGACAATGGTAAAACAAGACCAACAAAGCCACCCGAATGTGCCGACAAATCCCGATAGGAGCTGCACATATCTCTTTCTTAGGGCACACCGAATTGTCCAAGGTTCCGGTAGGCCAACCCAGAGTTGCCCCTGGTGGCCACCGGCAGCTGACATGTTGGACCAACACTCAGAGGAGCACTGGCCCGGGGGTTTAAATAAAGATGACCCTTGAGTTTGCAGAATCCAAGGGAAAGAAAAGGCTAGGTGGCGAATGGTAAAACCAATGTTGGGCCTTGCTGGAGGAGTTTTATTCAAGGCGAACTGTCAAGGGGTTCCCATTATAACCCAACCGCGTAAGGAACACAAAATCCGGGAACATAGCACCGATATGATGGAAACTAGGGCGGCAAGAGTGGAACAAAACACCAGGCATAAGGCCGAGCCTTCCACCATTTACCAAGTATATAGATGCATTAATTAAATAAGAGATATTGTAATATCCCAACAAGTAAACATGTTCCAACAAGGAACAACATCTCCATGTTCCAACAAGGAACAAACTTCATCTTCACCTGCAACTAACAACGCTATAAGAGGGGCCGAGCAAAGCGGTAACATAGCCAAACAACAGTTTGCTAGGACAATGTGGGTTAGAGGCTTGGTTCAACAATATGGGAGGCATGAATAAGCAAGTGGTAGGTATCACAACATAGGCATAGCAAAAGAGCGAGCATCTAGCAAGCAAAGATAGAAGTGATTTCAAGGGTATGGTCATGTTGCCTGAAATCCCGAAAGGAAGAAGAACGAGTCCATGAAGAAGACAAACGGGCGTAGTCGAATGGATCCTCACAACTCCGGAATGAAACCGAAGCTAACGCGAGAAGCAACCCGGAAAGAAGAAAACAACATAGTAAACAAACATCACATAAGCATGGCACGATGCACAACCAAGTATGATGCATGTCCGGTTTAAAGAGGGCATGACATGGCAAAGTGCACAAGCAAAACTACAAGTTAAGTGGAGCTCAATATGCAACGAGTTGCATATTGACGAAACACCACGACAAGTTATTTAGTTCGATCTCGTTTATGTACCCAACAATATTAAATGTTGCTAAACATGGCAAGAGGGTGAAGCAAAATAAAACTACCTATCTAGTCAAGTTTAACTGAGGCCGGAAGCAACGAACAACAATTCCGGTAAATCCCCATATGCATATTATAGATTTGGTACTGTTCTGCCCTAATCACAATTTTAGGGTTGTTAAACATGCAAAACAAGTACACCATGTTAAACTAGGCATTTTTCTATCCCATTTACATATAAAGATTATTTAAAACCGAGCTACGGTTATTAAGTTATGAATTAAAGCATTTTACATGGCAATATGGCAAAGTATATGCAAACATCATTTTTAAACATTTTTGACATAGATGAAAGTTGCAAATTATGAAACTAGACAAAATTCTAAGCAAGTTTCATATATAATTTATTTAGATCCGATGCATGGTTAATTAGTTATTAGATGCATGAAGTCTAGGGGGTTTTCTGCAAAAACTGCTGTCTCTGGAATAAAGACAAAATCACCAGATCTAAAAAAAAACCATTATGGGCCGAAACCAGAACTAGCCCGACAGGAGGATATCAACAAGGGCGCTGGGGTGTGCCTCACCCATGGGCCAGGCCCAGTTTGCGGAGAGGCTTCGCTGGCCGGATCGGGAGGTGGGCTTGGCATGGATGGGCCTTGCTGCGGGATACGGTTGCTGGGCCGGCTCGCATGGACGCGGCCCATGCGACGCGACGCCGGCGAACTTGGCATGGGGGAAGGAGGTCCTGCGGTGGCCCGAGGGTGCAGGGCGTCTGGGAGGCCGGATCAGGTCACGGGAGGTCGCCGGGGTTCCGTTCCCTGCCGGATCAAAGTGGAGGCAGGCCGGCGGACTTGGAGCTCCACGCGGTGGCGACTTCCATGGCTGGACTCGAAGGGGACACAAGGGACGGGCGGGGTGAGGCGGAGGGAGATGGGCGACACTGGTCGGTCGTCTGGGTCATGGAGGACGGAGGGGAGGTGCGGCACTAGGGCCTACTGGTCGGGTGCACAAGGTGGCCAGCGCTGCTGCTCGGGCACTGCCCTGATGCTTCTGTGGCCACGAGAAGGAGAGACAAAGATCAACGAGAGAAAAGGAGAAAAGACTGGACGAGGGCACGGGCAGGGACGTGATCTGAGTGGCCGGCGCAGGAGAGCTTCAGCTCGGCTGGTCGGGGTCTTGGCGATGCGGGAGTGCGGGGACGAAGGCGGCTGTGAGGACTCGGCTCTGTTGGTCTTCGGGGAGGACGAAGGGGAGGCACGGGAGCTCGGGTACGGCTCGCCTCAATCTGGATCGAGGACGACTGCAGGCTGTAGGGGTGGATCGAGCAGAGGCCGGTGAGGTTGGTCGGGGATGGATTGGATCGGCTTGGGCTTGGTGGTTGGTTGGGCACTGAAAACAAAGAGAGTGGCGGCGGGGATGGATTGGATGGATGTCCGGATGGGATAGGATCCCTAATTCTTAGGGTTGCCCATTATATACGCTGGTGGGTTAGGTTAGGGGCTAACGGAACCCTCTGATCGTAAATGGACGACCGAGAATAAAAGGTTAAGAGGAGTCCAAATAAGAAAACGGTGATGTTTTGTAGATGTTTGGGGATGATCCGGACCCAACGGTGACGACTGCCTGGGTCGGGTTCGGGATAACTGCCGGATGTGCGGGAGGAGTCGAAGCACTGTGCAGAGAGGGGGGCTTAGGCGAACGAGGTTAAGTGTGTGGTTGGGCTGAGGAGAGGAGGAATGCAACCCGGCATCCGTTTCCGGAGACCGAAAATGTCCGACGATTTGACCGACTATACTGCCGCTATAGTTATCCGTTGGGCTATCAAACGGACTCTGAATGCGATGAAACTTGGCAGGCGGCCTACCTACACTATAATAAGACCGCATGCCAACTTTCAACCCATTCCGAGAACATTTTCCGACCACTTATAAAATACTATTTCGGACATGTCGCGGGCGCGTGCAAGTGTGTCTGGGCTCAGAACGGACAATGGAAGGAACTAGAAGAACCCGGGCGAATGCAAGTTTCAAAAACATGATGATGCAATGCACATGATCACATGACAAGATGCGACACGCAAGCAAATGACAAAGCAACAACAGCGAATAACTCGAAGACACCTGGCACATCGGTCTCGGGGTGTCACAACACTCCACCACTACGAGAGGATCTCGTCCCGAGATCTAGAATGGCACCAGAGGAAACGAAAAAGGAAGAGAAGAGGAGAGGTAAAACTAAGTTGCTTCTTTGACAAATGAGTGAAACCAAAGAACCTTGAGAGGTTAAACAAATGAAAGAAAGCAAGCAACGGAGATGAACAAAGTTGAAAAACACTCCGTTAGAAAAATAGGGACAAAGAACATTGCGAAAAACCCTGAGGTTGAAGGGCAAGATATATATTGAAACCACTCCGGTTAAAACAAGATAGAGAAGGATTAAGAATGGTATAATTTGGACAGCACTCCGACTGAAAAGAAAAAGAATTGAATAAGAACTTGACAAGAAGAGAGTATGCTTGATGAAATGAACAACACACTGTCTTCGGCACTATTGAAAGAATGGCACAAGGGGGTAAGAAAGATCTCAGACAGCACTCCGGTTGAGAAGGGATGCAAGACTTGATAAGGCGAAAAGAGCTTGAGGAAAAAGGACACAACACTCTGGTTAAATGGATAAACCAAGAAAAGAACATGATCCTGACAAAACGAAAAGATGGGTTGAAGAGAGCAACATCACAATGCCACTGGAAGAAAAGAAAGAATGGATGGAATGAACGGAAGGAAACAAGATCTTGTAAGATCACGCTTACCACAAATGCTAGAGCGGAGTTGTTGGATGATCAACAACGAAAGGATAAGCTTGATGTGGGCTTATAGAAAAACATCTCAGAATATGGGGTGACAACCTACCACTCACGGGAAAAATAATTGGATGTATGAACAAGGAGACGAGAAAGCTTATTTCACCGGAAGGATGAAAGAAGAACTTGGGTCCTTTATAAGCACCATAAATAGAAACAATCCTTAGGGAAAGCTTTAGGTGAAATATAACCCAAGATAACTCCAATGAAGGGATTGATGGATTTAAAATACCTCATTCTTAATAACATGTGAATCATGAAACATGAACTCAAATTATCAAGAATGACATAATACCACCTTCAAACGGAAGAAAGAATTGCACTCTAGATAGCAAGATGAAGAATTCTTGAGCTCCTCTGACAAGAATCTCGATGAACACTTAGAAAAAGGAATTAAATCCTTGATGAACCGTCATGTAGAACATACATGAAGAACTCCGGTAACAAAAGGATAACGAGAAGAAAGGGAAGTTGAAAACACAAGGTGAAACCTTGTAATGCTTCAGATGGGTCTTCGCGACGATATATGCGGAAAAACTTGGAACTCCGGAAAAGAAAGGTGAAACAAATGAAAACGAGAATTTGATGAGCCTCCGGAATAAGGAATTAATCACTTGATGAAACAAGAATAAGAATTACATTATGCTTATCCTTCACCAATTTAAAATTGATGACAAACAACGGATTTGACATACTACTTATTCTCGAAGAAAGGATTAAGATAGATATCACGCCAACTTGAGAAGGTCTTCAACGAAACACCGGTGGAATCGAAACAACGAATGAATTGATATGATAACCAAGGAAGAGAACTCTTGAAATAATCACCATAAGAATTAAAAATGAACGAAGAGAAGATAAAGAAACACCGGGAAGAATTATAAAATGAATGAAGATGCTTGAGAGGATTTAGATACATGAGAACGAAGAGATCACGAGCCGATTAGAGATCACTTGAACGAATCACCAGTAAGATAGAAGTCTGATAACTGACAGCTGAGAATGAATAAACCTGAATTGATGGACTCCGGATAACAAACTGAGAAGACTCTTGAATTGCTCTGGATAGGTGATTTTTTTTTCTCACGATCAAAACAATTACAAGAGGATGGCAACAAGCTAGAATCACGAATCTTGAAGAGAATGGAGCAAGATTAAAGAGACACTCTTCTTCGGTCTTCAAATGTTGAGAATGATGACGAGAAACACCACCGTGAATTATTTAGACACTCGGGAATGAAGAATGGAAAAGGTTGAGCCAACGATGAAAAGAATTTGCAAGATCTTGGAGAAAAACATAAGACTGATGACAATCATTCTTACGTCAAACTTCGAAAAGAGATTTGAGGATAGCTCCGGGAAAATAAGAAGAGTTAGGTAAGATCCTGGGAAAAGACCTGTGGGTTAGGGCCCACTCAAAAGATACACCGTAGAACGATTTAAAAGAGGGAAAGCACCGGTTGAATAAAATGGCTTGAATGAGATAACAACCTCGAAATAGGTTGAACAGATCTTGAATGACAAGACGAGCCTTTTGAGATATCTTGAGCACTCCGGAACAAATGTATAGCGGGAGGTGAATGATTAAGACGTGCACCGGTATGAGATGGTATTTGAAACGAGGAAAGGATATGATCAACAAAGATTGAATTGGTTCCACCGAAGAAGAAAAGAACGAAGAATGATAAGCTTGACGCTCCATTAGAATCTTCATGAGAATCACCGGATAAGAACATTAACGGAAAAGAATGGAGATACTTCTGATGACCCACAAGTATAGGGGATCTATCATAGTCCTTTCGATAAGTAAGAGTGTCGAACCCAACGAGGAGCAGAAGGAAATGATAAGCAGTTTTCAGGAAGGTATTCTGTGCAAGTACTGAAATAAGTGGTAACAGATAGTTTTGTAATAAGGTAAATTGTAAAGAGCAACAAGTAACAAAAGTAAATAAGGTGCAGCAAGCTGGCCCAATCCTTTTTGTAGCAAAGGACAAGCCGGAATAAATTCCTATAATAGGAAAAGTGCTCCCGAGGACACATGGGAATATCGTCAAGCTAGTTTTCATCCCGTTCATATGATTCGCGTTCGATACTTTCATAATTTGATATGTGGGTGGACCGGTGCTTGGGTACTGTTCTTACTTGAACAAGAATCCCACTTATGATTAACCTCTATTGCAAGCATCCGCAACTACAACAAAAGTATTAAGGTAAACCTAACCATAGCATGAAACATATGGATCCAAATCAGCCCCTTACGAAGCAACCCATAAACTAGGGTTTAAGCTTTTGTCACTCTAGCAACCCATCATCTACTTATTACTTCTCAATGCCTTCCTCTAGGCCCAAATAATGGTGAAGTGTTATGTAGTCGACATTCACATAACACCACTAGAGGCTAGACAACATACATCTTATCAAAATATCAAACGAATACCAAATTCACATGACTACTAATAGCAAGACTTCTCCCTTGTCCTCAGGAACAAACGTAATTACTCACAAAGCATATTCATGTTCATAATCAGAGGGGTAATAATATGCATAAAGGATTTGAACATATGATCTTCCACCAAATAAACCAACTAGGATCAACTATAAGGAGTAATCAACACTACTAGCAACCTACTAGCACCAATCCCGGACTTTGAGAGAAGAATTGGATACAAGAGATGAACTAGGGTTTGGAGATGAGATGGTGCTGGTGAAGATGTTGATGGAGATTTCCCTCTCCCGATGAGAGGAGCATTGGTGATGACGATGGTGATGATTTCCCCCTCCCGGAGGGAAGTTTCCCCGGCAGAACAGCTCTGCCGGAGCTCTAGATTGGTTCCGCCTCGGTTCTGCCTCGTGGCGGCGGAGTCTCGTCCCGAAAGGTTTCTTCCTATTTTTTTCTCATCGGAAGACTTCATATAGGAGAAGATGGACGTCGGAGACCCACCAGGGGGCCCACGAGGTAGGGGGCGCGCCCTGGTAGGGGGGGCGCGCCCCCCACCCTCGTGAGCAGGGTGTGGGCCCCATGGACTTCATCTTTGGCGAGGATTTTTCTTTATTTATTTTAAGATATTCCGTGGAGTTTCAGGACTTTTAGAGTTGCACAGAATAGGTCTCTAATATTTGCTCCTTTTCCAGCCCCAGAATTCCAGTTGCCGGCATTCTCCCTCTTTATGTAAACCTTGTAAAATAAGAGAGAATAGCCATAAGTATTGTGACATAACGTGAAATAAAAGCCCATAATGCAATAAATATCTATATAAAAGCATGATGCAAAATGGACGTATCAACTCCCCCAAGCTTAGACCTCGCTTGTCCTCAAGCGAAAAGCCGATAACAATAAATATGTCCCCATGTTTAGAGGTAGAGGCGTCGATAAAAAATAAAATATGGACATGAAGGCATCATGATTATTCTCATAACAGCAACATATATAGATTTTGTCATATGATTACTTATGTTCAAGCGATAATCTATTCACAATGCAAAAGTATGAATCATAAAGCTTATTAGGCTCCAACAAACTATAATCTCAGTCATTGAAACAATTGCAATTTATCATAACATCGGAAAGAGTCTATGTCAGAGCTTAAAAGCAAGTCCACATACTCAACTATCATCTAGTCCTTCATAATTGCTAACACTCACGCGATACTTGTGTTTATGGAGTTTTAATCGGACACAGAGAAATATAGGGGCTTATAGTTTTGCCCCCACAACCTTTTACCTCAAGGGCAATGTCAACAATAATGGTTCATGCTCCCCTACATCCAATTAGATATATATATCATGTTCTTTCCAACATGCTGAGCTTGCCAAAGGATAAAATGAAAAAGAAAAGGTGAAGATCACCATGACTCTTGCATAAGGTAGAAGATAATAATAAAGGATAGGCCCTTCGCAGAGGGAAGCAGAGGTTTCCATGCGCTTTTATGGTTGGATATATAAAATCTCAATGCGAAAGAACGTCACTTTATATTGCCCCTTGTGATATGAACCTTTATTATGCAGTCCGTCGCTTTTATTACTTCCACATCACAAGATCGTATAAAGCCTATTTCTCCCACACCAATCAATCATACATATTTAGAGCAATCTTTATTGCTTTGCACCGATGACAACTTACTTGAAGGATCTTACTCAATCCATAGGTAGATATGGTGGACTCTCATGGCAAAACTGGTTTAGGGATATTTGGAAGCACAAGTAGTATTTCTACTTGGTGCTGAGAATTTGGCTAGCATGAGGGGGAAAGGCAAGCTCAACAAGTTAGAGGAACCATGACAACATACTTTATCTCACATATAAGAAAGACATAACTCATTACGTTGTCTTGCTTGTCCAACATCAACTCTTTAGCATGTCATATTTTAATGAGTGGTCCCAATCATAAAAGATGTCAATGATAATATATCTATATGTGAAAACCTCTCTTTCCTTATTACTTCCTATTAATTGCAACAATGACCAAAGCTATGTCTGCCAATTCCCAACAACCTTTAATCATCATACTCTTCCTATGTGAAATCATTACTCTCAATAAGGTCAATATGAACTTTTTGTTTCTTTTTATTCTTTTTCTCTTTTCTTTTATTCACCCAAGATCATGGCAAAATAGTCAAGCCCTTGACTCAACACTAATCTTTATTATATAGCTCACGGACTCGATTACATAGAGAGATCATAAAGCAAAACTCAAAACTAGATCATGCCATAAACTTTATTCTACTAGATCAAGATATTACTAATAGGACTGAACTAAGAAAAATGGTAAATATAGGAGTTGTGATTGTGATACGATACCGGGGCACCTCCCCCAAGCTTGGTAGTTGCCAAGGGGAGTGCCCATACCCAGATACTCAATTCTTCTTTGTTGGAGGAGACGATGGAGGTGTTGTTGATGATGCGGGCTTGTCATCCATCTTCCAAGGCATAGGTTCACCATCATAGAAAGATGATCGAGTCTCCGGAATCCTCAAATCTGCAGCCAAACTCATTTTTTTGAATCTATATTCATACTCACAGTTTTGGTTTTGAAGGTCATAGACTTGGGCTTGGAGGTGCTCGATCTTCTCATGTAGCTTGAAGATGGCCTCCTCGGTGTTCTTGGCATCCGGCTTGTAGTTGTTGGTGAACTCCACGAGCATCATGTGGCTAGCGTTGATTCCACGCTCCACCATCCTTTGGCACTTGAAAACTTGTTACTCCACTGCTTTGAGCCTCATCTCCATGCTTCCGGTCCCCTTTGGTCCCTCTTCACCGTGGATGTGCAGCAACCCATCACGCATCTCAATGGTTTGAGGGTGTCGCAGCACCTCCGCGAGGTAAGGGTTGATGACCTTCTCGAAGAACTTGTCCTTGGAGGCGCTTGGGGCCGTCATGATAACCTAAATCTGTCATAAAAACAGCTCAAAACAAAAACAGGAGATTTTTGCGTGATACGGGAGTCAAAACCTTCGGGAGAATATATATAATGAATTTTTACCGACCAAAATACGTAACGTGCAAGAAAACGGAGTCCGGAAGGCACACGAGGTGCTCACGAGGTAGGGGGCGCGCCCATGGGGTAGGGCGCACCCACCACCCTCGTGTCCTTCCCGGACTGCTACTTATTTTTCTATTTTCTAAATATTCCAAAACGGAGAAATATTGCCTTAAAATTGTTTTAGAGTCGGTTTACTTACCGTACCACATACATATTCCTTTTCGGAGTCCGAAACGTTCCGGAAAGTGTCCCTTATGTATTCCTCCGGGGTTATGGTTTCAATAATATTGGTTTCAACATTTATGGGATTACCTGAGATATAATGTTTGATTCTTTGACCGTTTACCACCTTCGGATTTGTGCCTTCGAAGTTGTTGATTTTTATTGCACCGGAACGATAGACCTCCTCGATAACATAGGGGCCTTCCCATTTAGAGAGAAGTTTTCCTGCAAAAAATCTCAAACGAGAGTTGTATAGCAATACATAATCACCTACATTAAACTCATGCTTTTGTATCCTTTTGTCATGCCATCTTTTAACTTTTTCTTTAAATAACTTGGCATTTTTATATGCTTTGGTTCTCCATTTATCAAGTGAGATAATATCAAATAACCTCTTCTCACCAGCAAGTTTGAAATCATAGTTGAGCTCTTTAATAGCCCAATATGCCTTATGTTCTAGTTCAAGAGGTAAGTGACATGCTTTTCCATATACCATTTTATATGGAGACATACCCATAGGATTTTTGTATGCAGTTCTATATGCCCATAATGCATCATCAAGTTTCTTGGACCAATTCTTTCTAGACCTATTAACAGTCTTTTGCAAAATTAATTTGAGCTCTCTATTGCTCAATTCTACTTGACCACTAGACTGTGGATGATAAGGAGATGCAATTCTATGATTAACATCATATTTAGCAAGCATTTTACAGAAAGCACCATGAATAAAGTGTGAACCACCATCAGCCATTAAATATCTAGGGACTCCAAACCTCGGAAAAATAACTTCCTTAAGCATTTTGATAGAAGTGTTATGATCAGCACTACTAGTTGGAATACATTATACCCACTTAGTAACGTAATCAACAGCAACTAAAATATGTGTGTATCCATTAGAGGCAGGAAAAGGTCCCATATAATCAAAGCCCCAAACATAAAACGGTTCAATTACAAGAGAATAATTTATGGGCATTTCTTGACGTCTACTAATATTACCAATTCTTTGACATTCATCACAAGACAAGACAAACTTACGTGCATCCTTGAAGAGAGTAGGCCAATAAAAACCAGATTGCAATACCTTATGTGCAGTTCTATCTCCAGCGTGGTGTCCTCCATAAGACACGGAATGACACTTGCGTAGGATCTGTTCCTATTCATGCTCAGGTACACAACGCCTAATAACACCATCTACTCCTTCTTTATAAAGATATGGGTCATCCCAAAAGTAATGTCTCAAGTCATAGAAAACCTTTTTCTTTTGCTGGTAAGTGAAACTAGGTGTTATAAACTTAGCAACAATATAATTAGCATAATCAGCATACCATGGAGTACTACGAGAAGTACTTATAAGATTTAATTGTTCATCAGGAAAGTGATCATTAATAGGTAGTGGGTCATCAAGAATATTTTCTAACCTAGACAGGTTGTCTGCCACGGGGTTCTCGGCTCCTTTTCTATCAACAATATGCAAATCAAATTCTTGTAGCAAGAGAACCCATCTAATAAGTCTAGGTTTAGCATCTTTCTTTTCCATAAGGTATTTAATAGCAGCATGATCAGTGTGAATAGTTACTTTAGAATCAACAATATAAGGTCTGAACTTATCACAAGCAAATACAACCGCTAAAAGTTCTTTTTCAGTAGTAGCATAATTTCTTTAAGCATTGTCTAGAGTCTTACTAGCATAATGGATAACATTTAATTTCTTATCAACTCTTTGCCCTAGAACAACACCTACAACATAATCACTAGCATCACACATAATTTCAAAGGGTAAATTCCAATCAGGTGGCTGAACAATAGGTGCAGAGACTAATGCTTTCTTAAGTATTTCAAACGCTTCTACACAATCATCATCAAAGACAAATGGTATATCTTTTTGCAATAAATTAGTCAGAGGCCGAGAAATTTTTGAGAAGTCCTTAATGGACCTCCTATAAAATCCGGCGTGACCAAGGAAACTTATTATACCTTTGATGTCCTTGGGACATGGCATCTTTTCAATAGCATCAACTTTGGCTTTATCAACTTCAATACCTTTTTCGGAAACTTTGTGCCCCAAAACAATACCTTCATTGACCATAAAGTGGCACTTTTCCCAATTCAAGACAAGATTAGTTTCTTCACATCTCTGCAACACTCGATCAAGATTGCTCAAGCAATCATCAAAAGAGGAACCATAGACAGAAAAGTCGTCCATGAAAACCTCACAAATCTTTTCACAAAAGTCAGAGAATATAGCCATCATGCATCTTTGAAAGGTAGCAGGTGCATTACATAGACCAAAAGGCATACGTCTATAAGCAAAAGTACCAAAAGGGCATGTAAAAGTAGTCTTTGATTGATCTCTAGCCGACACAGGTATTTGAGAGAAACCAGAATAACCATCTAGAAAGCAATAGTTTGTATGTTTGCATAATCTTTCTAGCATTTGATCAATAAAAGGTAAATGGTAATGATCTTTCTTAGTAGCTTTATTTAATTTGCGGAAATCAATTACCATCCTATAACCTGTGATAATTCTTTGTGGGATCAATTCATCTTTATCATTAGGGACAACAGTAATACCTCCCTTCTTAGGGACACAATGGACAGGACTTACCCACTCACTATGAGCAACGGGATAAATTATACCTGCCTCCAGAAACTTGAGTATTTCTTTTCTTACCACTTCTTTCATTTTAGGATTTAGACACCGTTGAGGATCACGAACTGGTTTGGCATCTGCTTCCAAATTTATTTTATGTTGACATAGAGTGGGACTAATGCCCTTAAGATCATCAAGAGTATATCCAATAGCAGCACGGTGCTTCTTCAAAGTTTTCAATAATCTTTCTTCTTCATGCTCTGAAAGGTTAGCACTAATAATAACAAGATATATCTTCTTTTCATCAAGATAAGCATATTTAAGATTATCAGGCAACGGTTTAAGCTCAGACACGGGATCACCCTTGGGTGGAGGAGGATCTCCTAAAATTTCAACAGGCAAGTTGTGTTGCAGAATAGGTTCCCATTTAAAGAATACTTCATCTATTTCCCTTCTTTCATTCATGAACATATCATTTTGATGGTCTAGCAAATAGTGTTCTAAAGGATCACTAGGAGGTACAACAATAGAAGCAAGACCAATAATTTCATCCTTACTTGGTAATTCTTCCTCACGATGTTGTTTACTAAATTTACAGAAATTAAACTCGTGAATCATATCATCCAAGCCAACAGTAACAACATTCTTTTCACAATCTATCTTAACATTAACGGTGTTCAAGAAGGGTCTACCAAATATAATAGGGCAAAAGCTATCTTGTGGGGAAGTAAGAACAAGAAAATCAGCAGGATATTTAGTTTTCCCACACAAGACTTCAACATCTCTAACAATTCCAATTGGTGCAATAGTATCTCTAGTGGCAAGTTTAATTCTGACATCAATATCTTCTAACTCAGCAGGTGCAATTTCATTCTTAATTTCTTTGTATAAGTCATGAGGTATAACACTAGCACTAGCACCCATGTCACATAAGCCATGATTACAATGATCTCCTATTTTAACAGAAATAACAGGCACGCCTACCATAGGTCTATGTTTATCTTTATCACACGGTTTAGCAATTCTAGCAGTTTCACCATCGAACTGAATAACATGCCCATCAATATTATCAGACAAGAGATCTTTAACAATAGCAATATTAGGTTCTACTTTAACTTGCTCAGGAGGTGTATAAGTTCTAATATTGCTTTTATGAACAACAGTTGAAGCTTTAGCATGATCCTTTACTCTAACAGGGAAAGGTGGTTTCTCAACATAAGAAGTAGGAACAATAGGATCATTATAAGTGACCGTCTTTTCTTCAAATTTAATAGGTGCAGCTACTTTAACTTCTATGGGTGGATGATATTTAAACCACTTCTCCTTAGGGAGATCAACATAATTAGCAAAAGATTCACAGAAAGAAGCTACTATCTCAGAGTCAAGTCCATATTTAGTGCTAAAATTATGGAAAATATCGGTACCCATAAAAGATTTAACACAATCAAACTTAGGTGTCATACCTGACTCCTAACCTTCATCGAGGTCCCAATCTTCAGAGTTGCGTTTAATTCTATCCAATAAATTCCATCTGAATTCAATAGTCTTCATCATAAAAGAGACAACACAAGAAGTATCGAGCATGGTGCGATTGTTTTCAGAAAGCCGAGCATAAAAACTTTGCATAATTATTTCTCTTGAGAGCTCATGATTGGGGCATGAATATAACATTGATTTAAGCCTCCCCAAGCTTGAGCGATGCTTTCTCCTTCGCGAGGCCAGAAATTATATATATAATTGCGATCACGATGAACAAGATGCATAGGGTAATACTTTTGATGAAATTCCAATTTCAATCTTTTATAGTCCCACGATCTCGTATCACATAGCCTATACCATATCAATGCATCTTCCTTCAAAGATAAAGGAAAGACCTTCTTCTTAGCAACATCATCAGATACACCTGCAAGCTTAAATAATCCACAAACTTCATCCACATATAATAAGTGCTCATCAGCATGCTTTGTTCCATCTCCTGTAAAAGGATTAGCGAGCAGTTTTTCCATTATACCCGAAGGAAATATAAAAGGATTTTCATTTTCAATATGTTCAGTAGGTTGAGGAGCAACTCTTTGCTCTATTGGACGGGGTGAAGATACCCCGAACAAGACCCTCAAAGAATTACTTTCCATAGTAACAAGTGACAGTAAATTTCAGCACACTATATAAATTTTTCCTTACCAAATTCCACCTACCAGAAGCGCTACACTCCCCGGCAACGGCGCCAGAAAAGAGTCTTGATGACCCACAAGTATAGGGGATCTATCGTAGTCCTTTCGATAAGTAAGAGTGTCGAACCCAACGAGGAGTGGAAGGAAATGATAAGCGGTTTTCAGCAAGGTATTCTCTGCAAGTACTGAAATAAGTGGTAACAGATAGTTTTGTAATAAGGTAAATTGTAACGAGCAACAAGTAACAAAAGTAAATAAGGTGCAGCAAGTTGGCCCAATCCTTTTTGTAGCAAAGGACAAGCCGGAATAAATTCTCATAATAGGAAAAGCGCTCCCGAGGACACATGGGAATATCGTCAAGCTAGGTTTCATCACGTTCATATGATTCGCGTTCGATACTTTGATAATTTGGTATGTGGGTGGACCGGTGCTTGGGTACTGTTCTTACTTGAACAAGCATCCCACTTATGATTAACCTTTATTGCAAGCATCCGCAACTACAACAAAAGTATTAAGGTAAACCTAACCATAGCATGAAACATATGGATCCAAATCATCCCCTTACGAAGCAACGCATAAACTAGGGTTTAAGCTTCTGTCACTCTAGCAACCCATCATCTACTTATTACTTCCCAATGCCTTCCTCTAGGCCCAAATAATGGTGAAGTGTTATGTAGTCGACGTTCACATAACACCACTAGAGGCTAGACAACATACATCTTATCAAAATATCAAACGAATACCAAATTCACATGACTACTAATAGCAAGACTTCTCCCTTGTCCTCGGGAACAAACATAATTACTCACAAAGAATATTCATGTTCATAATCAGAGGGGTAATAATATGCATAAAGGATCTGAACATATGATCTTCCACCAAATAAACCAACTAGCATCAACTACAAGGAGTAATCAACACTACTAGCAACCTACTAGCACCAATCCCGTACCTTGAGACAAGAATTGGATACAAGAGATGAGCTAGGGTTTGGAGATGAGATGGTGCTGGTGAAGATGTTGATGCAGATTGCCCTCTCCCGATGAGAGGAGCGTTGGTGATGACGATGATGATGATTTCCCCCTCCCGGAGGGAAGTTTCCCCGGCAGAACAGCTCTGCCGGAGCTCTAGATTGGTTCCGCCTCGTTTCCGCCTCGTGGCGGCGGAGTCTCGTCCCGAAAGGTTGCTTCCTATTTTTTTCCTCATCGAAAGACTTCATATAGGAGAAGAAGGACGTCGGAGACCCACCAGGGGGCCCACGAGGTAGGGGGGCGCGCCCTGGTAGGGGGGCATGCCCCCCACCCTCGTGAGCAGGGTGTGGGCCCCCTGGACTTCATCTTTGGTGAGGATTTTTCTTTATTTATTTTAAGATATTCCGTGGAGTTTCAGGACTTTTGGAGTTGCACAGAATAGGTCTCTAATATTTGCTCCTTTTCCAGCCCCAGAATTCCAGCTGCCGGCATTCTCCCTCTTTATGTAAACCATGTAAAATAAGAAAGAATAGCCATAAGTATTGTGACATAATGTGAAATAACAGCCCATAATGCAATAAATATCGATATAAAAGCATGATGCAAAATGGTCATATCGACTTCTCATCAATGATATGATACTTGATTAAGAAATTTGAGTCCTCGAAGAAAAACAAGGGTGGGTGGGCGGGAAAACAAAGGCAGCTTGGGACAGATAAAATGAGCACCGCTGAGAAGAACTGATAATCGATCTTGCGGATGTTGAAATGATCGGATCCACTTGAAGAGAAAACACACCGGTTGAAAAAGAATTAACATGACAATCTCGATTGTCATGAAGGATTAGTATTCACATAGAAATGTGAGAACACCACTTAGGACAGGTGTGGAATCAACATTTGACTTCGAAGCATCTCGAATACTACAACTCAAAACAAAACAAAGGATTGGTTTGCAGAATAAGCCGGAACAAACATATGATAGACATTTCGTCCGAAGTTTTCGTGGTGGGGCCTACACGGGCTCGATCGTACAGCACCATCATGTACAAGGCAGTGCACATGACATATGAAGCATCGTTGAGTCGGCATAGCCAAGGACTCTTTAAGACACAACGAGACCACTGTAAAACCAACCGTGGATAGGCGGACCACTAGACGTCGAACCCCAATTTCAAATCATACATCTGTGGGAAAGAAATCCTAAGAGCTACTTGAATTCCCACTTATAAACTCCCGAAATTTTCCGGTTATGCAATCAGGTGTTGGGGATACAGGGGAAGCATAATATCTCACCCAAAACTAGCAAATCCTACATCCAGTTGTATCCATCCTTCAACACATAACCAAGAAACCTTCGGAAATTGTCTACCTCAACCTTCGAAAAGCATCCGTTATACGAGTTATGGCAATACTCCCGAACTACCGCCCCAGTACTAGGTGGCGTCCAGGTTATCTCACCAACAACTGCATAAAAGAGATTTTCGATGTCGGCGAAACTAAACTCAGGTATTCCAGAACTGCAACGATAAAATTGTGACGACAACACCTCGGAGATCAACTCCCCGGGACACTGCCACAACCCCTAAATGTCAGGAGGCACCAAGAACAATGTTCTCGTCACAAGACCATCAGAACGATTCCAAGATACCCGCATGATCCTAAATTTTTTAGTGAAATTTGAGAAGAGAAGAGTCAAAACTCTACGTCAGGATGCCTCACCAGAGCGACGAAGGGACTGGGAAGAGTAAAAAGAATTCCTAACTCTCCGATATATATAATCCTAAATGACTCAAAACATTTCTAGACTCAATAACACCAACAATTCGATCAAGCAGGGGGCTCCTAAGGTCGGGGAAGGCTCTGATACCAACTTGTAACGCCCTCGATGCGGCTATATCTCCCATGTGTCGAAGCACGACTTAGAGGCATAACCGCATTGAAAGCAATGTCGCAAGTGAGGTAATTAATCTTCACACAACCCATGTAGTACATAAGGGAAAGAGCATAGTTGGCTTACAATCGCCACTTCACACAATTACATGAATAAAGCATTACAACATCCAGATACAATCAAGGTCTGACTACGGAACCAAAATAAAAGAAGACTACCCCAAATGCTACACAGATCCCCGATCGTCCCGACTGGGCTCCACTACTGATCAGCTAGAACGAAACAACACAAAGGACAAGATCTTCATCAAGCTCCTCCTTGAGCTTGGTTGCATCAACAGCACGGTTCAACGGCACCTGCAAACTGGTTTTGGAAGTATCTGTGAGTCACGGGGACTCAGCAATCTCACACCCTCGTGATCAAGACTATTTAAGCTTATAGGTAAGGCAAAGGTATTAGGTGGAGTTGCGGCAAGCGACTAGCATATATGGTGGCTAAACGTACGCAAATGAGAGCGAGAAGAGAGAGCAAAGGCACGGTCGAACAACTATGATCAAGAAGTGATCCTAGAACAACCTACGTCAAACATTACTCCAACACCGTGTTCACTTCCCGGACTCCGCCGAGAAGAGACCATCACGGTTACACACACGGTTGATGTATTTTAATTAAGATAATCTTTAGGTTTTCTACAACCGGACATTAACAAATTCCCATCTGCCCATAACCGCGGGCACGGCTTTCAAAAGTTCAAAATCCTGCAGGGGTGCCCCAACTTAGCCCATCACAAGCTCTCACGGTCAACGAAGGATATTACTTCTAGCGGGAAGACCCGATCAGACTCGGAATCCCGGTTACAAGACATTTCGACAATGGTAAAACAAGACCAGCAAAGCCACCCGAATGTGCCGACAAATCCCGATAGGAGCTGCACATATCTCTTTCTCAGGGCACACCGGATTGTCCAAGGTTCCGGTAGGCCAGCCCAGAGTTGCCCCTGGTGGCCACCGGCAGCTGACATGTTGTTCCAACACTCAGAGGAGCACTGGCCTGGGGGTTTAAATAAAGATGACCCTTGAGTCTGCAGAACCCAAGGGAAAGAAAGGCTAGGTGGCGAATGGTAAAACCAATGTTGGGCCTCGCTGGAGGAGTTTTATTCAAGGCGAACTGTCAAGGGGTTCCCATTATAACCCAACCGCGTAAGGAACGCAAAATCCGGGAACATAACACCGATATGACGGAAACTAGGGCGGCAAGAGTGGAACAAAACACCAGGCATAAGGCCGAGCCTTCCACCATTTACCAAGTATATAGATGCATTAATTAAATAAGAGATATTGTGATATCCCAACAAGTAAACATGTTCCAACAAGGAACAACATCTCCATGTTCCAACAAGGAACAAACTTCATCTTCACCTGCAACTAACAACGCTATAAAAGGGGCTGAGCAAAGCGGTAACATAGCCAAACAACAGTTTGCTAGGACAATGTGGATTAGAGGCTTGGTTCAACAATATGGGAGGCATGAATAAACAAGTGGTAGGTATCGCAACATAGGCATAGCAAAAGAGCGAGCATCTAGCAAGCAAAGATAGAAGTGATTTCGAGGGTATGGTCATCTTGCCTGAAATCCCGCAAGGAAGAAGAACGAGTCCATGAAGAAGACAAACGGGCGTAGTCGAACGGATCCTCACAACTCCAGAACGAAACCGAAGCTAACGCGAGAAGCAACCCGGAAAGAAGCAAACAACATAGTAAACAAACATCACATAAGCATGGCACGATGCACAACCAAGTATGATGCATGTCCGGTTTAAAGAGGGCATGACATGGCAAAGTGCACAAGCAAAACTACAAGAAAACGCCACATGACTTATTTAGTTTGATCTCGTTTATGTACCCAATAATATTAAATGTTGTTAAACATGGCAAGAGGGTGAAGCAAAATAAAACTACCTATCTAATCAAGTTTAACTGAGGCCGGAAGCAACAAACAACAATTCCGGTAAATCCCCATATGCATATTATAGATTTGGTACTGTTCTGCCCTAGTCACAATTTTAGGGTTGTTAAACATGGAAAACAAGTACACCATGTTAAACTAGGCATTTTTCTACCCCATTTACATATAAAGATTATTTAAAACCGAGCTACGGTTATTAAATTATGAATTAAAGCATTTTACATGGCAATATGGCAAAGTATATGCAAACATCATTTTTAAACATTTTAGACATAGATGAAAGTTGCAAATTATGAAACTAGACAAAATTCTAAGCAAGTTTCATATATAATTTATTTAGATCCGATGCACGGTTAATTAGTTATTAGATGCATGAAGTCTAGGGGGTTTTCTGCAAAACCTGTTGTCTCTGGAATAAAGACAAAATCACCAGATCTGAAAAAAAACATTACGGGCCGAAATAAGAACTGGCCCAACAGGAGGATATCAACAAGGGCGCCGGGGTGTGCCTCACCCATGGGCCAGGCCCAGTTTGCGGAGAGGCCTTGCTGGCCGGATCGGGAGGTGGGCTTGGCATGGATGGGCCTTGCTGCGGGATACGGTTGCTGGGCTGGCTCGCATGGACGCGGCCCATGCGCTGGTCAACGCGTGCGGCCCCCTCACTCGCACGATCTGGAGTAGGGGATGTAGAGGCTGGCGACGCCGGCGAACTTGGCGTGGGGGAAGGAGGTCCTGCGGTGGCCCGAGGGTGCAGGGCGTCTGGGAGGCCGGATCAGGTCGCGGGAGGTCGCCGGGTTTCCGTTCCCTACCGGATCAAAGTGGAGGCAGGCCAGCGGACTTGGAGCTCCACACGGTGGCGGCTTCCATGGCTGGACTCGAAGGGGACGCAAGGGATGGGCGCGGCGAGGCGGAGTGAGATGGGCGACACTGACCGGCCGTCTGGGTCATGGAGGACGGAGGGGAGGTGCAGCACTAGGGCCTGCTGGTCGGGTGCACAAGGTGGCCAGCGCTGCTTCTCGGGCACTGCCCTGATGCTTCTATGGCCACGAGAAGGAGAGACAGAGATCAGCGAGAGAATAGGAGAAAAGAGAGGACGAGGGCACGGGCAGGGACGTGACCTGAGTGGCCGGCGCAGGAGAGCTTCAACTCGGCTGGTCGGGGTCTTGGCGACGTGGGAGTGCACGGACGAAGGCGTCTGCGAGGACTCGGCTCTGTTGGTCTTCGGGGAGGACGAAGGGGAGGCACGGGAGCTCGGGGACGGCTCGCCTCAATCTGGATCGAGGACGACTCCAGGCTGTAGGGGTGGATCGAGCAGAGGCCGGTGAGGTTGGTCGGGGATGGATTGGATCGGCTTGGGCTTGGTGGTTGGTTGGGCGCTGAAAACAAAGAGAGTGGCGGCGGGGATGGATTGGATGGATGTTAGGATGGGACAGGATCCCTAATTCCTAGGGTTGCCCATTATATACGCTGGTGGGTTAGGTTAGGGGCTAACGGAACCCTCCGATCATTAATGGACGACCGAGAATAAAAGGTTAAGAGGAGTCCAAATAAGAAAACGGTGATGTTTTGTAGACATTTGGGGATGATCCGGACCCAACGGTGACGACTGCCCGGGTCGGGTTCGGGACAACTGCCGGACGCGCATGAGGAGTCGAAGCACTGTGTAGAGAGGGGGGGTTAGGCGAACGAGGTTAAGTGTGTGGTTGGGCTGAGGAGAGGAGGAATGCAACCCGGCATCCGTTTCCGGAGACCGAAAACGTCCGACGATTTGACCGACTATACTGCCGCTATAGTTATCTGTTGGGCTATCAAACGGACTCCAAATGCGATGAAACTTGGCAAGCGGCCTACCTACACTATAATAAGACCGCATGCCAACTTTCAACCCATTCCGAGAACATTTTCCGGCCACTTATAAAATACTATTTCGAACATTCCACGGGCGCGTGCAAGTGTGTCTAGGCTCAGAACGGACAACGGAAGGAACTGGAAGAACTCGGGCGAATGCAAGTTTTGAAAACATGATGATGCAATGCACATGATGACATGACAAGATGCGTCACGCAAGCAAATGACAAAGCAACAACAACAAATAACTCGAAGACACCTGGCACATCGGTCTCGGGACGTCACATATATGTGCTATGTCTTCTTTCTGTGTTTTGGACTACTACATGTGATTATGATATGATATATGTGCCATCTATGTGAATCACAAAACATAAAAAGCACTTGGGATTTGAAAACGGCAGACAGTGCAGCGCCTAAGGCAACGGCGCCACACTACACAGTGCAGCGCCTTGCCCTTAGGCGCTGCACAGCTGGACATGCTAGTCCAGAGAGCAACATAACCTTTCCAGTAGCTTTTGCACCCGAAAAATTGCTAAGTCAGTGTGCAACGCCTAAGGGGCAGGCGCTGCATAGTACAGTGCAGCGCCTAGCAGTTAGGCGCTGCACGCGGACTTAGCAATTTTTTGGGTGCACGAGCTACTGGAACAGTTCTATTGCTCTCTAGACTGGCATGTCCAGCTGTGCAGCGCCTAAGGGCAAGGCGCCACACTACACAGCGCAGCGCCTTGCCCTTGGGCGCTCCACACCTGGACATGCCATTCCAGAGAGCAACAGAACCGTTCTAGTATCTTTTGCACCCGAAAAATTGCTAAGTCAGTGTTCAACGCCTGAGGGATAGGCCCTGCACTATACTGTGCAACGCCCTGACATTAGGCGCTGCACAGTACAGTGCAGCGCCTTGGCCATAGGTGCTGCATGCTGACTTAGCAATTTTCCGGGTCTAAAAGCTACTGGAACGGCTCTGTTGCTCTCTGGACTGGCATGTCCAGGTGTGCAGCGCCCTAGGGAAAGGCGCTGCACTGTGTAGTGTGGCGCCTTGCCCATAGGCGCTGCACGTCTGGACATCTATTAGGCTGCACTCACCCCCTCCCACCCATCCCCACCCCACACAAACCCGAAGCTCAGTGCCTCCCCTCTGCCCTCCTCTCTCCCCCTCTTAAATCCTTCTCAGATCCGGAGTCCTTGACCGTTGATTTTGAAGCCAACCCCTCCCTTAAGGTATTCTCCTCCGATCCCCTCGTTTTCATCCATAGGAATTGTCACATTTGCTCAAATCTTGCTACTTTGGGGAAACCCTAGTTTTGGCTTGGATTTGGAAATTTGTGTTGAATCATGTTATGTTTCTTTGCTAATTTGGTATGGTTAGGCTTTCATAGTATGCTAGGGTTAGGGTTATGTGTGTTTGATGTTGGTGTTAGGGTTATGCTATGATTAGGGTTGTGGTTATTGTTAAGTGGGGGTTAGGGTTAACCAAGAATTCTCAGTTTTGTAGGCATGGCTTCATCCGGTTCCATGACGAGGCCACCATGTGCTAACCAAGAAGACATGCCGAACAAGTGGGAGGACGCATCTTTGGACAAGGTGAAGGAGAAAGATGTCAATATCCCGCCATGTTGGTGTGGAGATGTTTGCAAGGTGAAGGTGTCCACCGACCGAAAGAAATCATGGATGGAAGGGCGGAGATATTTTGTATGCCCGAACTATGCTTATGATCATGCACTTCCAACTAACGCCTATGACCAACCACCGGTAAGATCGAGAAGTAAAATGTTACTCTCCAATGTGTGTCAACACTAACAAAAATGTTGTATGCAGTCACCGTCTCCTCTATGCAAGTACTTCACGTGGATAGATCTTAAAGTGCCAGAAGATGTCAAAAAGGACCAATACCAAGATTGTCTTAGGCGGCAACAGCGGTTCGAAGAATCGTTTCAAAGAGCCTTGGAGGAAGAGCGTCGTCAGAAGGAGAGGATGGAGCGGAAGAAACGAGAGGAGGAGAGGGCACGCCAAGCGAAACTTGCTCGTGAGGAGGAGAGGGCAAGAAAGCTTGCAAAGGCTCACGAAGCGCAAGAGGAGGACTCGACACGTGACAAGAAGGGGAAATGGCCTCGCTCTACTCAGTAGGGACTTCGCCCTGGTGCACTCGTCGTCAACTATCTTCTAATGAATGTGTCGTGAACTTGTGAGGGCATGTGAGATGTTGGTGAACTATCTTCTAGGGCAAGCTGCCATTTGTCATTTGTAATGAATGTGTCGTGAACCATGTCGTAGTAATGTTTGAATTGTCTTAAGTTATGAACTCATCGGCATAAAATTTGTGTTTGTTCAAATTGCTGTGATGCTGCAGTCATTGTAAGTATTATGATGTTCCGGTGAAATGAACGTGTTGTAAACTCAGTTTTTCCAGTACAGTGCAGCGCCCAAGGGATAGGCGTCACAAAGTACAGTGCAGCTCCTTGCAGTTGGGCGCTGCACTCTGACTTGGTATTTTTCGTGGACGGTCAGTGCTGCAAGCCTTCTGTGGCTCTCTGGATAGCCATGGCCAGTTGAGCATCGCCTACGAGACGGGCGCTGCACTGTATGGTGCGGCGTCTAAGCATTGGGCGCTGCACAGTACAGTGCAGCGCTTGGGTGTTGGGCGCTGCAATGCTGTTAACTGCCAAACTACAGAAACAGATGCCATTTTGGCCTCATGCAGCACTCACATAACTTGCTTGAACATCGCTAAATTACTGTAAATTGCACATACTGAACAAAGACAACTAATAACTTGAACATCACATCATTTAGGACAATTCAACAATACTACTAGTTCGCAAACACAAATACCACACTAGTAATAGTTCACCAACATATATCATAACGTCACAAGTTCATCAACCTAATGAAATGGCTACAAGAGCACTAACAAACACAAGCACTAATGCCTTCCGCACGTGTTCCTGGTGCCACGCCTGCAGGCAATCTTCTTCTTCATGGGTGGACAAGCCTCCTCTTCCTGCACTTTCTCCTCCGCCTCCGCCTCATGATCCAAGCTAGCCATCTGCGAGGTCCCTACGACCACCTTTGGGTTGCCCCTGTTGTCAAAGTTGTTGGGCGAGTACCAGCGTCTGGGCTGCCTAAGCTTGAACACATATGGCGACCGAAGTTGAGCGTCCGCCAAAGTCATGTCATCATCAAGCTCATCGCCCTATCACACAATCAAACAATATGGTGAAGACCGACATCATAATCAAGTGAGAATCACATCTAAAGAATTAGTCATACCTCTTGGGTGACCCCACCCTCATCATCCAGATAAGCATGTGAGGAACTCACATCGTCCCTCTGATGGTGAGATGAGGGGTTTGATGGTGTACCAGACCTAGAGGCAGATGGTTCATCAAATTCGGGATCACGGCAACCGAGAAGATTCGATAACCGCCTTAACTTCTTGGCCTGACGCTGTAACATGAACAAGTGTATACGATATCAGACTCCTCAACATAGACTGGCTCTCATAGTAAATGCGATATGTACCTTGAGAAATGCTTGTAGTGAACCATCATCATTGCCTTTTCCAACCGGTGTTTCCTCCAGAATAGACTGGCTCTCATCAGCTGCTTTCTTGATCTCGGTGCGCTGCGGATGATAAAGAATGAACACGTTAGTCATTCAAACATGTGTAATACGGCCAACGGGAAAGTAAAGAAGAAACACTTTACCACATAGTTAATCACCGGAACAGCAGGGACTCCGTGCCCTACCCTGACATCTCTGTTGTACTTCCCCTTTGATAGATCCTCAAAGTTTACGGGTTCTTCAAGAATATCCTCATTATATGCCGACGGGCATATCTCAACTTGAGTATTTTCAAGAAGCCATCGTATATAGTTATCAAAAGCAAGTGGACTATGCTCACGAAGCTTGGCGCGTGCACTGCTACGAGCTTCCTCCACACAAAGCTTGGCGCGTGCACTGCCACACACATCATGCGCCACATGCCCACACACCTGTCCCGCACACACCCGTGTAACCAGGAGGATCGGCTCTAAAACCAATTGTAACGCCCAGGCCATAGCTATTGGTTACCGATCGTTATGCCTAGCGAGATCTAAACTGCCCTACAGATCAACACTAGTCTCTCCGCGCACTTTGTGCTCACTCATGCGCACATGAAATCAAGTTCTCAGTTGGTCACAATACTCAAACTACTCCAAACTAAACACGCTTAACTTTGAGGTTTGGATGATCTTCCGAAAAAAGATGCACCTTATTGATACGAGTAGTCTATCATTCCTATTAAGTTAGGATGTCACACAATCTCCCCACGAAATCCTTAACGATATCGTCAAGGATGCAGCTGGGCTGGGAATAGAGTCAGCGGAAACTTATTCCACGATGCATTGACCAACAAGTATTTAATGGGTAGAGATAGTTGTATGGAGGTGGGTCGATGTACATATCAACTTGAATATGCCGTTATCATAAGATTGGGTTATTAGGTCAAGAACGGGTTAGCATCCTCTGCAGTATTTTACGGTACAGTACAGTCACTGCCATGTGGATCCGGCCCTACATATTAATCACACTACAACACCGTACAGTACCGCAGAGGACCTCAACTCGTTGAGAACATACATTGTCAACAATTAAACCAAAAAGTAGAACAAATGCCCTCATCCATGAAAGAAGCATTATAAGTAACTAGAATTGATAGATGTGAGGGAGGAGTGGTACTTGCATAATAACAGTTAATGCAAAAGCATGCTTTGCTTTTGCATTAAGCAGTCGGAAATAACAAAGCACCAAACAACAAAATGCCTGGTCACATCGAAATTTGATCCTTAATACTCCCTCCGGTCCTTTTTACTCTGCATATTAGGTTTGTCAGAAGTCAATCTCATCCAACTTTGACCAAATTTATATAAAAAATTATAAACATTCACATAACAACAACAATATCATTAGATTCATCTTGAAATATATTTTCATATTGTATTTATTAGATATTATAGATACGAATAATTTTTAATATAAATTTGGTCAAACTTAGCAAAGTTTGACTTTCGGCAAAACCAATGTGCAGAGTAAAAAGGACCGGAGGGAGTAGTATTGAAAATTATCGGCTTTCAACATCGTACAGAAGGATTCTTCCTGACTTGTCAGAAGGCACATCTTGCAGACACAAAAAAAAAGCCCAAAAATAGCAAGTCATATAATTCCAAAGCTATGTGTAGGCGAGAAAAAAAATCCTCTATTATTCAGTTCCGTTTGTTTGCAAATAAGTATGGGTTGCTTACCGTGTATTCTAGAGTCAATTGCACAAAACTACCACATTTGCGGCTAGATTTACGAAAAACCATCAAGTCGTTAATCCGTTGCAAAAAACACTGTGATTTCACTAAACTCTTTGCAGAAAGCACTGATCGGGCGATTTGGCTCGTTTGATCACTTTCTGACAAGTGGGGCCAGATTGTAAGGAGGTGTCTTAGCAAAAATATTACAT
The DNA here is from genome assembly GCF_018294505.1 of Triticum aestivum. Lineage (NCBI taxonomy): Eukaryota > Viridiplantae > Streptophyta > Magnoliopsida > Poales > Poaceae > Triticum > Triticum aestivum. The sequence goes on from NC_057806.1 coordinate 564,905,872, forward strand.
ACAGCCCCCTAGATCTAAAAATAAAAAGCAATCAACACTTGCTCCTGATCCACTGCGCTCCTCTGCTCCGACCTCAAGCCCTTCCTCGCCGCGTTCGCCGTGCTCACCGTGCTATGCTCCTCGCCGCCGGCAGCTCCCGCTGCCGCCGCCCTCGCAGCAGGAACAGCCGCAATGCCGCTGCCGCCGCCGGCCGCCTTGCTCCGCATTCTCCAATCGGGAGGAGGCAGCCACCGCGCGCCCTCGCAGCCGACCGCGCCGCCCGCACCGGCTCCCGCTGCCGCCGCCGGAAGCTCGCCCGCCGCCCTCTCTCCATGGCGCGGACGCCGTGAGCCGCCGTGCACTGCTCCTACCCGAGCTTCTAACGTGGACGGCGCCGGAGGGGCCTCCGGTTCCAGCTCATCCTCCTTCGTGGAGGAGGGCGACGGGAACAACTTGTCCAGCAGGTGGACTCAGCTCGTCGCCTGCTCCCCCTCCGCCCCCATCCTTGACCACGTCGGAGGAGGGTGTTGCTCCACCGCCTCGGCTCCCGGCGTGTGCTCCACGACGCCGACCCGACCGCCACCGTTGCTGCGGCACCAGCAGGACAACGCCTTGGAAACGCGCGCACCCCAGCTGCCTCCTCGTCATTCGCCGCGGCCGTACCTGTCTCCGACGCCGACGAGGGAGTCGCCGTGCGTACCAGACGGCAGGGCCAGTGCTTCGCGGTTGTCAAGGGCGGGGTCTGATTGCGTTTTTTGTAAATGTCTAGGGGTGTGTGTGCTAATTTTTGTCCAGTTAAGCTCCTTACAATCCGGCCCCACTTGTCAGAAAGTGATCAAACGGATCAAATCACCCGATAAGTGCTTTCTGCAAAGAGTTTAGCGAAATCACGGTGTTTTTGCAACGGATTAACGACTTGGTGGTTTTCCGTAAACCAAGCCGCAAATGTGATAGTTTTCTGCAATTGACTCTGTATTCCATGTGGTTATTATTATTCAGTTCTCTAGAGATAATAAAACTATATGTACAGATTCCTCAGAAAAAACAACCATGGGGTCTGTGGTAAGATTGTGGTGATTCTGAGCATTTGGCCTCAATTCATTCAGCGTCGATGCTTGGATTCCCGTTGCATTGCTTAATAATATGTGGTTGTGTGCATCGATCGATGCAAAGGCCGGGATGCTATCCTCTTTATCGGTAAATAATGTAGCATTTACCCCTCAATGTTTAGGTGGCCTGTTTAGTGTGTACCAGTAGGAGTTCACGGGCCCTTGGCAGCAAACCGGAAAAGTGGAAAAGACCGCTTAGTGGGATCTGTTTTAACACTATAAGGCATTTCTAACCAATCATTTATCCGGCCGTAAGGGAGTAAATCTAGTTTTTTTATCCTCTAAATCACACCTAGCCGATCCTTGATAACTGTTAGTGGAGTAAAAATTTACTCCATCCTCAGTCCTCTCCTTATATTTACTCCGGCTTGCTGCGGGCGAGTAAAAAATCCCCACTCTCTCTTCCTCTCCCCCGCCTCCTCTTCTCCCCCTTGACCCGCCGCCGCCGGCCCCCGCCCTGACCTACCGCCCTCCCTCCTCCTGATGTCCAGACGCGGTAGTCCACAGCCGCTTCCTCAAGCCGCCGCCACTCGAATGATCCGCCCGTCGTCGCGGCCCCCACGCGTTTTGCGGACTTCCCGGACCTTCCTCCGCTGCGGCCACCGACAACGACCTACATGGGCGTCCAACAACGGTCGTGGGGGACTTGGATGGCCGAAATCACCGACCACGAGACCCACACGCGGAAGTGGGTTGCTCCTTCCAAACAGCTGAGCTCGCAGTCATGGATACGACCGGTGGCAGGTCCGGTTCCACGGCCGCGACCCGAGGCTCAATTTTCCCACCGGCACGCGGCCGGTTGACCTCGTCCCGCTCGGATGACGCTGGAAGACCGGGAGGCGAGGGAGCGCCTCGAGGCCGAGGCCTACATGGACGCCCTTCACCGGTAGTACCCGGAGTAAGTGGAGGCGGGGCGGGTGATCTTCACCGTCAATGACGGCGAAGTTATCGTCATCTCCGACGAGGAGGGTGGCAACAATGGTGGCAACACGGGCGGCGAGGTGAGCGGCAACGACATCGATGTTGAGGAGTGGCAGAGCGTCTTCCCCGACGACGACGACAGCGATGAAACCGGCGTGGACCCGTCTCTCATCGAGGGTGGCTTCACCCGGAAGGATTGGCTCAACCTCCACTATGGCCAAAACTATTTTAAGTTTAGTTTTAGTTCCAATTATGTTTAATGTTCGGTTGCAAGAACTTTATGTGTTGGACTTATGTTTAAATGCATCATTGTTCGGTTCAAAATTGATCGAATTTGTGCAAATTTAGTTTTACTCCACTAACTTTAAGGGATCAGCTAGGTGCGATGAAATTTTAGCGGAGTATATATACTTCACTAAGAGTTTCACTCTACTAACTTGTAAGAGCAACTCTAGTAGACCCTTTAAATCACATACCCATATGGCGCGTTTACAGTTCACGAAAAACGTGTTTTGCGGGCTCGCGAGGGTTGTGGCCGAACAGAACCCGCATAGCGGAACCGTGAAACAGAATATTATGAATTCACATGGCCCGCGTGAGCCCGCAAGCCCGCAGTGTTTCTGCTTTGAGTAAAAAAATGGCAATTGGCCTCGCAAGCTTGCACAATTTTTATGAAGAGTGATCGGCACATTCGATACCTTCTCCGGAAGAGGTGTGGCGGATAGGTTGGATTGTCCGCGAAGTAGTCTTCATCAACATCACACATTCGAGATGGCGGTTGCGAGGGATGCAAAGACGGTTGACGGTCGAACCTTGTCGTCTTTTGCGATTTCGATCCTCCTCCTCCTTCATGGCTAGGACCGCCTTGACCATCTGCTGACGATGGCACTTGAGCATCGATTCCACATCCGAGTCGTCCGACTAGGACAAATTCTCAAGCAAAAATTGCTTGCACGGGCTCAAATCCATCTAAAAAAACGCATCGAAGCTCGCATCAACGCTCACATCAACGAAATTTCTACGGCGGGTGGGGCTCAAGGGGAAGGAAAAGGGGCTCACCGGGGCGGCGGCGACCGGTGGCGGATCGGCGACTCCGGGGCGGCCGGCGGCTGGAGGCGGTCGATCCGAGGCGGCGGCGACATTGCAGTGCCTCGGCTCGTCGGATCTGGGGTTCGCGGCGCGATTCCGAATCGCCGAAATCACAGGCGGCGGCCGGCGGCGACGGTGGCGGGCGTATGCGGGGAGCGCGCGAGCTGAAATGTCCCTCCCGCCAACCGCTTCCGCGGGATACAGGGCACCGACGGGTCGGGGGGGGGGGGGGGGGGGGGGCTGTGTTTTCACGGGTCGGAGGGGGGATTTTACCGCGCCCCACAATTTTTTTACGGGTCGGACGCTTTTAAGGTTTCTGTTCAGGTCACTTTTTCTGCATTAAACCGTAAACTGACTGTTATTTTACAGGTCAGGGCAATTTTAGGGGTCTGCTAGAGTTGTGCTGCCGTATCTGAAACATATAGGTTCACGCACACTACGTGCCAGTGGAGTAATTAACTAGTACTCACTTCGTGTGGGAAAACTTGTCCCAAACTGTGTTCCTCAAATGGATAGCATGCATGCGGCATTTCATCTTTGTGGCGGTGCGCGCATCGCCTCGCTGGCACGCGATTGCACCAACTACCTAGCTAGGTTAACCTCGGATCGACAGCAATGTATGCAATACTGCATCAGCAGTTACCCGGCTGTGCGCCGGCGCGCGTCATATCACTCCACCGGCTTCCGGAGAAAAGATGGATGGACCGGCCGGCCGGCAGCCAGTCCGGACCCCGGGGTCCTGAGTCCGGGGTAGGGCAGCGAGCGGCCCTGGCCACAAGCACGCCCTGCGGCTGCCATCTCGCCCACGTTGCTCCGTTGCGCGCCGTTCCATTCCGCGGTCTGCTCTGGCGCTCTCTTTTTTTTAAGGGAAACATCTTACCTATATTAAGCAAAGTCTGGGATCTCGTCCGCTAACACACTAAGGATACAATCTCGGGGAGAAAACTTCCAATCCAGCGAAACACCATCGCATGCAGGTACTTTTGCCAGAACATGAGCCGCCCGATTAGCCGTTCTCCTGCGCCAAGTGATCTTGCACCCGGTCCAGCCCTGCATAAGTTCTTTGATATCTTCCACGATAGGTCCCGCCACCGACAAATTCCGGGGTGCAGAGTTGATCATGCTAACAGCTTCCTTACAGTCCATCTCCACACGAATCCTTTGGATGCCAAGTTCCCGGCCAAATTCCAAAGCTTTTCTGCAAGCCAACAATTCTACGATCTCCGGCTTTGTCTTGTTAGGGAAGAGCTGGGTGAGGGTACCCCGGAAAGCACCAGTGTGATCCCGGACAATCACCCCGCCGCCGCCGTTCCCTGTGGCAGAAGAGATCGCGCCATCCACATTCACCTTGATCCAGTCAGTCTCGGGTGGGTTCCATCTTTCAGGGGGTGGTGTCCGCTCGGATGACGCGGGAAGACCGGGAGGCGAGGGAGCGCCTCGAGGCCGAGGCCTACATGGACGCCCTCCTCCGGTAGTACCCGGAGTAAGTGGAGGCGGGGCGGGTGATCTTCACCGTCAATGACGGCGAAGTTATCGTCATCTCCGACGAGGAGGGTGGCAACGCGAGCGGCGAGGTGAGCGGCAACGACATCGATGTTGAGGAGTGGCAGAGCGTCTTCCCCAATGACGACGACAGCGATGAAACCGGCGCGGACCCGTCTCTCATCGAGGGTGGCTTCACCCGGAAGGATTGGCTCAACCTCCACTTCGGCCGAAACTATTTTAAGTTTAGTTTAGTTCCAATTTATGTTTAATGTTCGGTTGCAAGAACTTTATGTGTTGGACTTATGTTTAAATGCATCATGGTTCGGTTCAAAATTGATCGAATTTGTGCAAATTTAGTTTTACTCCGCTAACTTTAAGGGATCGGCTAGGTGCGATGAAATTTTAGCGGAGTATATATACTTCACTAAGAGTTTCACTCTGCTAACTTGTAAGAGGAACTCTAGCAGACCCTTTAAATCACATACCCATATGGCGCGTTTACAGTTCGCGAAAAACGTGTTTTGCGGGCTCGCGAGGGTTGTGGCCGAACAGAACCCGCATATCGGAACCGTGAAACAGAATATTATGAATTCACATGGCCCGCGCGAGCCCGCAAGCCTGCAGTGTTTCTGCTTTGAGTAAAAAAATGGCAATTGGCCTCGCAAGCTTGCACAATTTTTGTGAAGAGTGATCGGCACATTCGATACCTTCTCCGAAAGAGGTGTGGCGGATAGGTTGGATTGTCCGCGAAGTAGTCTTCATCAACATCACACATTCGAGATGGCGGTTGCGAGGGATGCAAAGACACGGTTGACGGTCGAACCTTGTCGTCTTTTGCGATTTCGATCCTCCTCCTCCTTCATGGCTAGGACCGCCATGACCATCTGCTGACGATGGCACTTGAGCATCGATTCCACATCCGAGTGGTCCGACTAGGACAAATTCTCAAGCAAAAATTGCTTGCACGGGCTCAAATCCATCTAAAAAAACGCATCGAAGCTCGCATCGACGCTCACATCAACGAAATTTCTACGGCGGGTGGGGCTCAAGGGGAAGGAAAAGGGGCTCACCGGGGCGGCGGCGACCGGTGGCGGATCGGCGACTCCAGGGCGGCCGGCGGCTGGAGGCGGTCGATCCGAGGCGGCGGCGACATTGCAGTGCCTCGGCTCGTCGGATCTGGGGTTCGCGGCGCGATTCTGAATCGCCGAAATCACAGGCGGCGGCCGGCGGCGACGGTGGCGGGCGTATGCGGGGAGCGCGAGCTGAAATGTCCCTCCCGCCAACCGCTTTCGCGGGATACAGGGCACCGACGGGTCGGGGGGGGGGGGGCTGTGTTTTCACGGGTCGGAGGGGGGATTTTACCGCGCCCCACAATTTTTTTACGGGTCGGACGCTTTTAAGGTTTCTGTTCAGGTCACTTTTTCTGTATTAAACCGTAAACTGACTGTTATTTTACAGGTCAGGGCAATTTAAGGGGTCTGCTAGAGTTGTGCTGCCGTATCTGAAACATATAGGTTCACGCACACTACGTGCCAGTGGAGTAATTAACTAGTACTCACTTCGTGTGGGAAAACTTGTCCCAAACTGTGTTCCTCAAATGGATAGCATGCATGCGGCATTTCATCTTTGTGGCGGTGCGCGCATCGCCTCGCTGGCACGCGATTGCACCAACTACCTAGCTAGGTTAACCTCGGATCGACAGCAATGTATGCAATACTGCATCAGCAGTTACCCGGCTGTGCGCCGGCGCGCGTCATATCACTCCACCGGCTTCCGGAGAAAAGATGGATGGACCGGCCGGCCGGCAGCCAGTCCGGACCCCGAGGTCCTGAGTCCGGGGTAGGGCAGCGAGCGGCCCTGGCCACAAGCACGCCCTGCGGCTGCCATCTCGCCCACGTTGCTCCGTTGCGCGCCGTTCCATTCCGCGGTCTGCTCTGGCGCTCTCTTTTTTTTTTAAGGGAAACGTCTTACTTATATTAAGCAAAGTCTGGGATCTCGTCCGCTAACACACTAAGGATACAACCTGGGGGAGAAAACCTCCAAACCAGCGAAACACCATCGCATGCAGGTACTTTTGCCAGAACACGAGCCGCCCGATTAGCCGTTCTCCTGCGCTAAGTGATCTTGCACCCGGTCCAGCCCTGCATAAGTTCTTTGATATCTTCCACGATAGGTCCCGCCACTGACAAATTCCGTGGTGCAGAGTTGATCATGCTAACAGCTTCCTTACAGTCCATCTCCACATGAATCCTTTGGATGCCAAGCTCCCGGCCAAATTTCAAAGCTTTTCTGCAAGCCAACAATTCTACGATCTCCGGCTTTGTCTTGTTAGGGAAGAGCTGGGTGAGGGCACCCCGAAAAGCACCAGTGTGATCCCGGACAACCACCCCGCCGCCGCCGTTCCCCGTGGCAGAAGAGATCGCGCCATCCACATTCACCTTGATCCAGTCAGTCTCGGGTGGGTTCCATCTTTCAGGGGGCGGTGGCGCCACGGTACGAGCTTCCTTCGTCACCACTTCAGCCCATTCGTCCATGAGTGTCGCCACCGAGCATGCGACAGTTGATGGGCATTTGATGCGAACTCCATCCCGCGCCTCATTTCTTGCTAGCCACAGACCGTATAAACCCTGCATGAGCATCTCTTTCTCCTCCTCCCGAGCTTCTCCCATCCAGTTCCAGAGCCACCTTCCAATGGCCTGATTAGAGTCAATGCCCGCCGGTGGAAAAGGGGCCTGAATGCTGCGCCTATCTGCCAAGGCCGCCCAGAACTGTCGCGAATGAGGGCAGCTCCAGAAGCGGTGCAGCAGAGTCTCCTCTCTTCCGCACGCAGTGCAAAAGACACCCGGTTTGATTCGTCGGCGTAGAAGCTCAGACCCAGTGGCTAGCCCATTGCGCATGGCTCTCCATGTATGAACTTTGACTTTGTTAGGGACATGGGTACTCCACATGGCTAACCAGTTCTGATGAGAGTTGACAGATGAAGACGATCCCGGGCGTCCAGAGGTGGCCTTCCTCAAATGCATTGCCAGGTGGTAAGCTGACCGGACCGAGTAGACTCCATCCTTGGTATAGTTCCAGGCAAGGTAGTCATCAACTCCCTGGCCACCGATCGGGATCTGCTTGATGTCAGCAGCATCGTCCGGCGTGAACATCACATCCACCTTAGCTATGTTCCACGAGTTTCCCTCCTCCGAGATCAAGTCTGCAATGCGGGTCGAACCAGGAATGAACGTCTGGCCCAGTGGCCGAAGACTGCCCCTTCGAGGAATCCAATTGTCACGATGAATGGGCACCTTTGCACCATCTCCTATACGCCAAACCGCACCTTCCGGTAGCAGATCCCGCCCGTGGAGGATGCTCCTGAAGGTAAAGGATGCATTGGCAGGACATGTGGCACTCATAATCGACGAGTCCTTGAAATATCTATCCCGTAAAACCCTAGCACAAAGGGAATCCGGGACTTGCAAAATCCTCCAAGCTTGCTTGCCAAGGAGGGCCTGGTTGAAAGCTTCATAGTTTCTGAATCCCATGCCTCCCTCTCTCTTGGACAGGCACATCTTGTCCCAGGCCACCCAGTGAACCTTGTTCTCACCATGAGCTGAACCCCACCAGAAGTTTGAGGAGATAGACATCAGGTTCTGGCACATTTTCTTGGATAGTTGGAAACAGCTCATGGTGAACGTCGGTGTCTCTTGTAACCCGGATTTTGCAAGCACTTCCTTAGCAGCTTTAGATAGACCCTGTCCTTTCCATCCCATCACCTTTCCTTTTGAACTTTCTCTCACATATTGAAAGGTGTCGTCCTTGGATCTGCCTACCGCCGTTGGTAGACCAAGATACTTTTCACTAAGGGCCTCAAAGCTTATGCCAATTACTCCCTTCAGAGTGTTTTTTGTTATCCACCGAGCATCCCTTCCCAAAGCAAATAGAGGATTTCTGGAGGTTTACTCGCTGCCCCAAAGCCTGCTCACATACTTGTAAGATATCCCGGAGAGCCTCAAGGTTGCCTTGAGAACCCTCCAAGAAGACAATGCTATCATCCGCGAAGAGGAGGTGGGTCACATGGGGGCCAGTTCCACCGAAGGAAACCCCACTGATGCTCCTTTCCAGCTGTGCCCGCTTAAGAAGAGCAGAAAAACCTTCCACGCATAGCAGGAACAAATATGGCGAGAGCGGATTCTCCTGTCTGAGTCCCCGTGTGGGAAGAAATAGCTCCGAAAGGCCACCATTGAGCTTGACAGAAAATCTCGCTGTCCGAACGCATCTCATAATCATGTCCACCCAGCCTTGAGCAAATCCAAGCCTCCGCATAACTTGTTCTAGAAAGGTCCACTCCACACGATCGTACGCCTTCATCATATCTAATTTAACAGCACAAAGCGGTTTCTTCCTTCTACGCCTGCGGATCGCATGCACACACTCATATGCAACCAGAACATTGTCTGTGATAAGCCTCCCAGGCACGAATGCACTTTGTTCCTCAGAAATCATCACCGGAAGGATACACTTTAACCTATTTGCAAGAACCTTGGCAGCCACCTTGTACAGGACGTTGTAGAGGCTTATGGGGCGGAACTGGGTTAGCAACTCTGGAGAGGTAACCTTAGGAATCATGACCAGAATGGTGTCATTGAAAGAATCCGGTGTAGCACCACCACCAAGAAAGTCGCGTACAGCCGCGCACACATCCGTCTTCAAGAGAGACCAGTGTCTCTGGTAGAATAAAGCGGGCAGGCCGTCCGGCCCCGGGGCTTTTGTTGCACCCATTTGAAACAAAGCACGTTCAATCTCCTCGTTAGAGATAGCCGCTGTGAGGGCATGCTTCATGTCATCAGTAACCACCTCGTCCATTAGAGAGAGGACCCTGTCCGCTCTGATCGAGCCTTTCGAAGCGAAAAGATTAGCATAGAAAGACGCTGCCATAGCCCTCATATCTTCGTCTGAGGTGCACCGGCTGCCATCCTCTCTTCTTAGGGTACGCACCGTATTTTTACGCCTCCGATGACTGGCTCTATTCTGGAAATAACGTGTGTTCTGGTCCCCCTCTTTGAGCCACCCAACATGAGACCGCTGTTTGTACATGATTTCTTCCCATTCGTAGAGTTCACGAAGCTGGCTCTCCAAGTCCCGGACCTCCAGTGAGATACCAGAGACCAAAGCTCACTGTCGAGCATGTTCAAGGTCGACCTTTAGCTTTTTAATTTGACGCCGCACCGATCCAAATACAGATCTGCCCCACTGCTGCATGTCAGCGGTCACGGCCTTTAATTTGTCACACATGCTCACAGCACCTAGACCGTTTGCAGCCACCTGGTTCCATGCCTCAGTGATCATGGGATCATAACCCTCATGCTCTTTCCACATCTCTTCAAAGATAAACCTGCGTGGGCCGTTATGCCGGGCATCGGGAGCCGTCTCCCTAGCCTTGACAACTATGGCGTTGTGATCAGACTCTTCAGTGATGATGTTTTCCACCGTAGTGTGAGAAAACATGGCGAGAAAACCATCATTGCACACCGCTCTATCAAGGCGAACTTGAATATTCTCAGCACCCTCTCTTCTGTTATCCCACGTGAACGGGTAACCCAAGAAGCCCAAGTCAGCTAAGCCACAATCCGCCAAGCACTCCCGAAAGGCATCCATTTGTGCAAAGCTTCTTAAGTTACCACCGTGTTGCTCAGTCAAGAGGAGGGCCTCGTTGAAATTGCCAAGAACAATCCATGGCTGATCATCATGTCTTCGAAGGAATCGTAGTGCCTCCCAAGATTTGCTCCTGAGATCAGTATTAGGTTCACCGTAGAATCCAGTGATTCTACACGCTTTGTCTTCGAAGTTCACGGTAACATCAATAAAATATTGGCACCACGGCCTAATTGTTACTTGCACATTGTCTCTCCACCACAATGCTGAACCACCACTTTTCCCCTTGCAATCGACAGCCACCCCTTCTCTAAAGCCTAAGCTCCACTTAAGCTTCTCCATCGCCCTGGTCGTTTTCTTTGTCTTGCTCAAAAACACCACCGCTGGGTTGTGGGACCGTATCAGGTCTCTGAGCTCGCCAACTGTCGAGTCCAACCCCAGTCCTCGGCAGTTCCAGGCAAGTAGATTCATCGCTCCCGGCAGGCCCGGCTGTCCGGGTCCGCCGATCCATCATCCTTCTCCACGATGCGGTCAAACACTGAGGACGTCTTGCATCTTGTATCACGAATGAACACATCACTACCACTCTGCTTGTCATTGTCGCTCTTCGCCACCCACACTTGCTTAGTCCTTCTTTTCCTGCTGGCATCGCCTATCCTCGAGTGTGATGAGATTCCATGAAGGGCGTTAGTCTCCTTCCTATGCTTACATATGTAGTATCCCTTACGTCGTTGCCTCTCCTCATGCATATCGGATCTGTCATGCATAACGGGTGACGCCGTTCTGTCCTCTTCATGCACCCGATAGCGCGAGTACCTCTCCTCGTAGCCATCATATCCCTGGCCATACAGTTGACCTTTTCCTCTCCTATCATGGCCCTCGTCTCGTTCAGCTTCACTGCGCCTATGAGAGTACTGCTCCTCCAACTTCTTCCTCAGATCTCTTTCTTTTTTCCGTTCCAATCCGTCCCGCAGATCACCCCGTTGTGGGTACACATAGCTGTCCTCGCCTGATCTACAGCCAGTGCCCCTCTCTCCTTCCTGCTTAAAGCGTCCACCAGTGTGGGTTGCAGCAGTAGCGGTGAAATCATAGGACAGATTCCTCTTGGTAGGGATATCTCTGATACAGGGGTAGGCTTTCACAGCAGCAGGTCCCTCCGTTCCTTGTGAGCTCACAAAACTATTGCTACTACTGGCTGCAGCACTTGTCGAGCCATCCTTCCCATAGGTGTTCTTCCCCGACGAAGCGCGTAACCACTCCCCCCAATGAACAGAGGTATCATAAGGTGGAGTACACACCCCACCCACATGCACAAGCCTTCCGCAGTCAAAGCAGAAGTGAGGAATCTTCTCATAGTGAAAATCATACCATGTCCCTTCCTTATCTTCCTTGGACTTCTTCAAGTTGAAACAGCGGACTAGAGGTTCGAAAACTGATATCGTCATCCTGACGCGAAGGTTTTGACCCTGAGCAATGCCATCATTATCAACATCCACCTTTACCACAGATCCCAGCCAATTGCCCAGTGCTCTCCCAAACTTCTCGGTCCTTTTGTCAGGTGGTAGATCACACACCCTAACCCATATATCAATCTTGTCAAACACCATCTCTGATCGTCGTACACCCCCTTCATAGTCTTTCATGATCAGAACAGAGAAATCAAACTGCCAAGGTCCATTGTGAATCACATGTCTCCAATCTCCCTCCGAACCAAAGTGAACAACAAAAATATTGGATCCCATGTCTCTGAATTTTTCCTCCTTATGTAGCCCCCAAGCACGGGGCATGGTTCTCCCCAACACAGATTTCTTCAGCGGTTTCAGCGAGCATACCTTTCCAACGGCCGACCATCTTGACGCCTTAGGAAGCGCTTGATCCGGCTCTTCAAACACTAGCCCGTCGGCCTCCTTGTCAAGGAGAACCATCCCCCCCATCCTTCCTAAGAGGCTTGCTGCCGGGTCAGGAGTCTTGCACTCTGCCGGAGACTGAGAGGTTCCCCGGCTTGCAGAAGCCCCGATCTTCTTCGTCAGGGTAGCCGCCTCCACCCCCATCGATGAGCTCGGGACTGCCTGTTTCTCCCTGGCTGCAGTTGCCTCTCCACTCGCTCGCTCTGCCATGGTACCGCCCCTGGCAGAGGTCAGCGTCGCCAACCAACGAATAGGGCTGCGCCATCGCAGACCTAGTCGCTGTCAGAAGCACGCCACCCTCAGCAGAAAACCCTAACCCTAGCGCTGGAGCACGATCGCCTCACGTTCGCCCCCAACCGCCTTAGCACTTTCCCTGTGGTGGACCCCCCATCACGCCCTTCCAGATGTCACACTTGCTCTGGCGCTCTCTTGCTATGTTACGGCACCTACGTGATCCTAGCTTTTCTCTTTATCTTTCAGAATAAATATAGAGGAGATGCATGATGTGAATTCATAAAAGATGAGATAATACAACGTCCAAGAAAACACCATGTGAGTTTGTTAAAAACAAGAAAATCTCTGCTTACTTAAAAATAACGTAAAGTTCCCGTCATGAAGGATTAGTATTCACATAGAAATGTGAGAACACCACTTAGGACAGGTGTGGAATCAACATTTGACTTCGAAGCATCTCGAATACCACAACTCAAAAAAAATCAAAGGATTGGCTTGCAGAATAAGCCGGAACAAACATATGATAGAGATTTCGTCCAGCTGTATCCATCCTTCAACACATAACCAAGAAACCTTTAGAAATCGTCTACCTCAACCTTCGAAAAGCATTCGTTATACGAGTTATGGCAATACTCCCGAACTCCCGCCCCAGTACTAGGTGGCGTCTAGGTTATCTCACCAACAACTGCATAAAAGAGATTTTCGATGTTGGCGAAACTAAACTCAGGTATTCCAGAACTGCAACGATAAAATTGTGATGACAACACCTCGGAGCTCAACTCCCCGGGACACTGCCACAACCCCTAAATGTCAGGAGGCACCAAGAACAATGTTCTCGTCACAAGACCATCGGAACGATTCCAAGATACCCGCGTGATCCTAAATTTTTTTAGTGCAATTTGAGAAGAGAAGAGTCAAAACTCTATGTCAGGATGCCTCACCAGAGCGACGAAGGGACTGGGAAGAGTAAAAAGAATTCCTAACTCTCCGATATATATAATCCTAAATGACTCAAAACATTTCTAGACTCAATAACGCCAATGATTCAATCAAGCAGGGGGCTCCTAAGGTCGGGGAAGGCTCTGATACCAACTTGTAACGCCCTCGATGCGGCTATATCTCCCACGTGTCGAAGCACAACTTAGAGGCATAACCGCATTGAAAGCAATGTCGCAAGTGAGGTAATTAATCTTCACACAACCCATGTAGTACATAAGGGAAAGAGATACATAGTTGGCTTACAATCGCCACTTCACACAATTACATGAATAAAGCATTACAACATCCAGATACAATCGAGGTCCGACTACGGAACCAAAATAAAAGAAGACTACCCCAAATGCTACACAGATCCCCGATCGTCCCGACTGGGCTCCACTACTGATCACCTAGAACGAAACAACACAAAGGACAAGATCTTCATCGAGCTCCTCCTTGAGCTTGGTTGCGTCAACTGCATGGTTCAACGGCACCTGCAAACTGGTTTTGGAAGTATCTATGAGTCACGGGGACTCAGCAATCTCACACCCTCGCGATCAAGACTATTTAAGCTTATAGGTAAGGCAAAGGTATTAGGTGGAGTTGCGGCAAGCGACTAGCATATGTGGTGTCTAAACGTACGCAAATGAGAGCGAGAAGAGAGAGCAAAGGCACGGTCGAACAACTATGATCAAGAAGTGATCCTAGAACAACCTACGTCAAACATTACTCCAACACCGTGTTCACTTCCCGGACTCCGCCGAGAAGAGACCATCACGGTTACACACGCGGTTGATGTATTTTAATTAAGATAATCTTTAGGTTTTCTACAACCTGACATTAACAAATTCCCATCTGCCCATAACCGCGGGCATGGCTTTCGAAAGTTCAAAATCCTGCAGGGGTGCCCCAACTTAGCCCATCACAAGCTCTCACGGTCAACGAAGGATATTACTTCTAGCGGGAAGACCCGATCAGACTCAGAATCCCGGTTACAAGACATTTCGACAATGGTAAAACAAGACCAGCAAAGCCACCCGAATGTGCCGACAAATCCCGATAGGAGCTGCACATATCTCTTTCTCAGGGCACACCGGATTGTCCAAGGTTCCGGTAGGCCAGCCCAGAGTTGCCCCTGGTGGCCACCGGCAGCTGACATGTTGGATCAACACTCAGAGGAGCACTGGCCTGGGGGTTTAAATAAAGATGACCCTTGAGTGTGCAGAACCCAAGGGAAAGAAAGGCTAGGTGGCGAATGGTAAAACCAATGTTGGGCCTCGCTGGAGGAGTTTTATTCAAGGCGAACTGTCAAGGGGTTCCCATTATAACCCAACCGCGTAAGGAATGCAAAGTCCGGGGACGTAACACCGATATGACGGAAACTAGGGCGGCAAGAGTGGAACAAAACACCAGGCATAAGGCCGAGCCTTCCACCATTTACCAAGTATATAGATGCATTAATTAAATAAGAGATATTGTGATATCCCAACAAGTAAACATGTTCCAACAAGGAACAACATCTCCATGTTCCAACAAGGAACAAACTTCATCTTCACCTGCAACTAACAACACTACAAGAGGGGCTGAGCAAAGCGGTAACATAGCCAAACAACAGTTTGCTAGGACAATGTGGGTTAGAGGCTTGGTTCAACAATATGGGAGGCATGAATAAACAAGTGGTAGGTATCGCAACATAGGCATAGCAAAAGAGCGAGCATCTAGCAAGCAAAGATAGAAGTGATTTCGAGGGTATGGTCATCTTGCCTGAAATCCCGAAAGGAAGAAGAACGAGTCCATGAAGAAGACAAACGGGCGTAGTCGAACGGATCCTCACAACTCCAGAACAAAACCGAAGCTAACGCGAGAAGCAACCCGGAAAGAAGCAAACAACATAGTAAACAAACATCACATAAGCATGGCACGATGCACAACCAAGTATGATGCATGTCCGGTTTAAAGAGGGCATGACATGGCAAAGTGCACAAGCAAAACTACAAGAAAACGCCACATGACTTATTTAGTTCGATCTCGTTTATGTACCCAACAATATTAAATGTTGTTAAACATGGCAAGAGGGTGAAGCAAAATAAAACTACCTATCTAATCAAGTTTAACTGAGGTCGGAAGCAACAAACAACAATTCCGGAAAATCCCCATATGCATATTATAGATTTGGTACTGTTCTGCCCTAGTCACAATTTTAGGGTTGTTAAACATGGAAAACAAGTACACCATGTTAAACTAGGCATTTTTCTACCCCATTTACATATAAAGATTATTTAAAACCGAGCTACGGTTATTAAATTATGAATTAAAGCATTTTACATGGCAATATGGCAAAGTATATGCAAACATCATTTTTAAACATTTTAGACATAGATGAAAGTTTCAAATTATGAAACTAGACAAAATTGTAAGCAAGTTTCATATATAATTTATTTTGATCCGATGCACGGTAAATTAGTTATTAAAAGCAAGAGGTCTAGGGGGTTTTCTGCAAAAACTGTTGTCTCTGGAATAAAGACAAAATCACCAGATCTAAAAAAAACCATTACGGGCTGAAACAAGAACTGGCCCAACAGGAGGATATCAACAAGGGCGCTGGGGTGTGCCTCACCCATGGGCCAGGCCCAGTTTGCGGAGAGGCCTCGCTGGCCGGATCGGGAGGTGGGCTTGGCATGGATGGGCCTTGCTGTGGGATACGGTTGCTGGGCCGGCTCGCATGGACACGGCCCATGCGCTGGTCAACGCGTGCAGCCCCCTCGCTCGCACGATCTGGAGCAGGGGATGTAGAGGCTGGCGACACCGGCGAACTTGGCGTGGGGGAAGGAGGTCCTGCGGTGGCCCGAGGGTGCAGGGCGTCTGGGAGGCCGGATCAGGTCGCGGGAGGTCACCGGGTTTCCGTTCCCTGCCGGATCAAAGTGGAGGCAGGCCGGCGGACTTGGAGCGCCACGTGGTGAAGTGACGAGGCGAAGTGAGATGGGCGACACTGACCGGCCGTCTGGGTCATGGAGGACGGAGGGGAGGTGCGGCACTAGGGCCTGCTGGTCGGGTGCACAAGGTGGCCAGCGCTACTGCTCGGGCACTGCCCTGATACTTCTATGGCCACGAGAAGGAGAGACAGAGATCAGCGAGAAAATAGGAGAAAAGAGAGGACGAGGGCACGGGCAGGGACGTGACCTGAGTGGCAGGCGCAGGAGAGCTTCAGCTCGGCTGGTCGGGGTCTTGGCGACGCGGGAGTGCGCGGGCGAAGGCGGCTGCGAGGACTCGGCTCTGTTGGTCTTCGGGGAGGACGAAGGGGAGGCACGGGAGCTCGGGGACGGCTCGCCTCAATCTGGATCGAGGACGACTGCAGGTTGTAGGGGTGGATCGAGCAGAGGCCGGTGAGGTTGGTCAGGGATGGATTGGATCGGCTTGGGCTTGGTGGTTGGTTGGGCGCTAAAAACAAAGAGAGTGGCGGCGGGGATGGATTGGATGGATGTTAGGATGGGATAGGATCCCTAATTCCTAGGGTTACCCATTATATACGCTGGTGGGTTAGGTTAGGGGATAACGGAACCCTCCGATCATAAATGGATGACCGAGAATAAAAGGTTAAGAGGAGTCCAAATAAGAAAACGGTGATGTTTTGTAGACGTTTGGGGATGATCCGGACCCAACGGTGATGACTGCCCAGGTCGGGTTCGGGATAACTGCCGGACGCGCGTGAGGAGTCGAAGCACTGTGCAGAGAGGGGGGGGGGGGGTTAGGCGAACGAGGTTAAGTGTGTGGTTGGGCTGAGGAGAGGAGGAATGCAACCCGGCATCCGTTTCCGGAGACCGAAAACGTCCGACGATTTGACCGACTATACTGCCCCTATAGTTATCCGTTGGGCTATCAAACGGACTCCGAATGCGATGAAACTTGGCAGGCGGCCTACCTACACTATAATAAGACCGCATGCCAACTTTCAACCCATTCCGAGAATATTTTCCGGCCACTTATAAAATACTATTTCAGACATGCCACGGGCGCGTGCAAGTGTATCTGGGCTCAGAACGGACAACAGAAGTAACTGGAAGAACTTGGGCGAATGCAAGTTTCGAAAACTTGATGATGCAATGCACATGATGACATGACAAGATGCGACACACAAGCAAATGACAAAGCAACAACAACGAATAACTCGAAGACACCTGGCACATCGGTCTCGGGACGTCACATATATGTGCTATGTCTTCTTTCTGTGTTTTGGACTACTACATGTGATTTGGATATGATATATGTGCCATCTATGTGAATCACAAAACATAAAAAGCACTTGGAATTTGAAAACAGCAGACAGTGCAGCGCCTAAGGCAACGGCGCCACACTACACAGTGCAGCGCCTTGCCCTTAGGCGCTGTACAGCTGGACATGCCAGTCCAGAGAGCAACATAACCGTTCCAGTAGCTTTTGCACTTGAAAGATTGCTAAGTCAGTGTGCAGCGCCTAAGGGGCAGGCGCTGCATAGTACAGTGCAGCGCCTAGCAGTTAGGCGTTGCACACGGACTTAGCAATTTTTTGGGTGCACAAGCTACTAGAACAGTTCTGTTGCTCTCTGGACTGGCATGTCCAGCTGTGCAGCCACTAAGGGCAAGGCGCCACACTACACAGCGCAGCGCCTTGCCCTTGGGCGCTGCACACCTGGACATGCCATTCCAGAGAGCAACAGAACCGTTCCAGTAGCTTTTGCACCCGAAAAATTGCTAAGTCAGTGTGCAACGCCTGAGGGACAGGCGCTGCACTATACTGTGCAATGCCTTGACATTAGGCGCTGCACAGTACAGTGCAGCGCCTTGGCCATAGGCGCTGCACGCTGACATAGCAATTTTGCGGGTCTAAAAGCTACTGGAACGGCTCTGTTCCTCTCTGGACTGGCATGTCCAGGTGTGCAGCGCCCAAGGGCAAGGCGCTGCACTATGTAGTGTGGCGCCTTGCCCATAGGCGCTGCACATCTGGACATCTATTAGGCTGCACTCACCCCCTCCCACCCATCCCCACCCCACACACTCCCACCCCCACACAAACCCGAAACTCAGTGCCTCCCCTCTACCCTCCTCTCTCCCCCTCTTAAATCCTTCTCAGATCCGGAGTCCTTGACCATTGATTTCGAAGCCAACCCCTCCCTTAAGGTATTCTCCTCCGATCCCCTCGTTTTCATCCATAGGAATTGTCACATTTGCTCAAATCTTGCTACTTTGGGGAAACCCTAGTTTTGGCTTGTGTTGGGGATATTACTACTGGGCGTAAACCGGCCTATCTGGGCCGGGTTACTTCGTCAGTAATTAAGTATGTTAAAATCCAAGAAGACAGAGGAGGGCTCAAGGCCCATGGTCGGTTCAAGGCATGTAGCCGTAAACCGGCGTTAGTAGTTAACTTGTATTGTAAGTTAGGAATAAGTAGAGACCAAACCGGACACATCTATGAGCCGGTATTGGGACTCCGTAAGCCGACGGGAGTCACCCGTGTATATAAGGGGACGACCCGGCGGCGGTTCATGGACACAGACAACAACTCGAGACATAGGCGAAGCTTGCTTGCTCCCTAGTCATCGAAACCCCCATCAATTCCATCACAACTAGACATAGGCTTTTACCTTCATCGAAGGGGCTGAACTAGTATAAACTCCCTTGCGTCCCTGTGTCCACTTTAACCCCTTCAAGCTAACCCGTCGCGATGGCTCCACGACTAAGTCCTTTCTCTAGGACATCTGCCGTGACAAAACCACAACAGTTGGCGCCCACCGTGGGGCTATCGCACGATGGTTTCAAGTTCTTGGAGGGCCGCTTTGAAGGACTCGAGGGCTACGCCGTAGGCCGGATGACTAAGAGTCGTCGCAGCAAGCTCTACATCAACGACGCAGGCTAGGGCCCTGAGGCTGGCTCAATTGAGTACGGGTACCGGGTCCCCTTTGGTGGCATTCACGTTTTCATTGGCAAGATCGGTGAACCGGGCCTCGAGCTGGACATCTGCATCGACCTCGTCGAGACGGCTCAGCGTGCGCAATCCGCCCGGGTTAAACCGGCCATGAAGCGTGCCTTCGTGGGAGTCATCCATGGAGGAAGTTATGAGGATGGATCGGAATCTTGCGGCGATACCGTCGTTTGTTCCGATGACGAGTCATCGACCGGAGAAACCGAATCTCTTTATCAGCTACAAGACGGCCGGATTGGGGGCTGTTCCGATGGCGACAGTATTCTGGACCCCTCCGATCTGCCCAACCGGGTTGGAATATTCATGACTGGCACACAAGCAGCGCTTCATTCTTCGACCGCTACGGCAACGACCTCCGGTTCAGCAGCGGCAACGGCTGCCGGGGTAGGAGGCCCTATGCGCCCGCCGGCTCAAGTTCTATCAGAGCTATTTGATGCATTGGCTGTGCTTATGGCGGAGGCTAATCCGGCGGATTAGGGCGTTCACAACGCCGAGATTGCAAAAGTGAAGGAACAGATCACCCAGGCCAAGGCAGATCTAGCAGCTGAGGACACCAGGATGGCCACGGAGCAGGCCGCTTTAGACGCACAAGCCTACAGGCTCATGTTGGACCAGAGTGCATCGCAGGAAGTCATGAGGAGGAAGTACCAATCCCGTTTTCCTCTGGTTTTTGGGGCCAGAGACCTTTTCAACACTCCAGGAGTAGGAACCGGCAATCCGATGCAGGGAAACCGGGCTGAAGCTCCCGGGGCCGGCGCACCGGTTCAGCCTCGTCAGATGGACCCGCCTCGTCAAAACACCGTTATACCTCAAGCTGTTTCAACACCTCTGGGTCACTACTCCAACCCGATGGACAATCTCGTTGCCGCTGCTGCACGGCTGGAGGCCATTCCAATTGAAGGTGATTCGCCGCAGGCAGTAGAGACGCGGCGGGTCAAGGAGCTTCTGAGGACAGTCTTGGTCCAACAGGAAGCATACTCGTACAGCTGCGACCGGATCCACTCGATCCCCCGTCCAAGCCAGAGCTATAGCAGACATATGGATGAACCGACAGTGTCGAGTAATGAACGACGTGGAGCACCCCGTGGCAACAACCCGACGGGTGGTGCTGATGATGCTCAGGAAGTGGTGAACCGGGCCCGAGCGTGCAGGGAGGCCGAGTTAGCCACACAACATCAGGCTCGGCAGCTCACACTGGTTCGTCCAACCATCTCGATCGAACCTGGTGTTACTTCTAGTTCTTTGGGGGTGCCTTGCCTTATCCCCGCTTTACGTAATGTGCGCCTGCCCAAGGATTTCAAGGGCCCGCGTAAGGTACCAAATTACACGGCGGATCAGCCTCCGGAGACATGGGTGGAGACCTATGAGATGGCCATGGAGATGCTTGATGTGGATGACGCGGCGTGTGCGAAATACTTCACCATGATGCTTGAAGGAACGGCTCGTACTTGATTAAAAAGCTTGCCGGCTAATTCTATCAGTTCATGGGCCCAATTACGAGCCTTGTTTATCAGCAATTTCAAGGATACATGTAAAAAAACCTATGTCGATAGTGGACTTAGCTGCATGCGTCCAGGAGGAAGGAGAGTCAACAACTCATTGGGTGCATCGGGTTTCACAAGTGTTGCAATCATCAGACCGCATCAACGCTGACACCGCAGTATTAACCCTAGAAGGCAACTGCCGGTTTGGGCCCCTGAAGCTGAAGTTGGGACGGATGAAGCGTCATTGCACTGACATGGGGACCCTCATGGCCGCTTTGGTGAAATATGTTGGTTCTGATAGTACCAAGGATCCCGAATCTGATGATGACAAGATAGGGAAGGGAAAGAGGAACAGCAACTCCAAGGGTCAGCAGCATCACTGGGCAAGCAATGGTGGTGGAGGCAAGCGTAAAGCGGATGGTAACATGGACTTTGTGGCTAACACTAACGCACAGGACAATGGCCAGCGACGCAGGGGTAAACCGAAAAATCATAATGGGGCACCCAATCGTAACCCAGAACGCCTAATCTATCTGCTAAGCCAGCCCTGTCCAAGACATGGGACGAAGGAGTCGCCAGCAAACCACCTTTGGAAGGATTGCTTTATTATGCAGGAGTTCAAGAATTCTAATAATTTCCGGTATGATCATGAATCTGGCGGTGGCTCAGGATCTGGGCCGGGTTACGGTGGAGGAAGTTCCAGTTCAAGATTTAATGGTAATCCGGGCAGACATAATGGTCAAAATAGTCAGAACAACCAGGGTGGTTACAACCAACAACAGCAATAGTCAGGTTAATAGAGCAACCCAAAGCAGTTGAGTAGTGGGCAGTACCATGTTTTCACCACTAGCTTGGACAAGCGAGACCGGAAGGTTCAGAGGCGGGCGGTCAACTCTGTTGAACCGGCCATACCCCGTTATCTACGTTGGTCTGAACAGCCAATCATGTGGAGCAGAGAGGATCACCCACCCCGGGTCGATAATCCGGGTCAGTTGGCTCTGGTGGTGGCGCCTCAGGTGGGAGGTTATAAGTTCACCAAGGTGCTCATGGATGGAGGTAGCAGCATTAATATCTTGTACTATGAGACCTTCCATCGTATGGAACTGACAGATAAAAATCTTAAACCGTCTAATATGGTGTTCCACGGTGTAGTACCTGGCAGATCAGCATATCCTGTTGGCAAGATAGCTCTGGAAGTGGCCTTTGGGGATGATCATGACTCCAGATCGGAGACATTGATGTTTGAAGTGGTGAAAATCCAAAGTCCGTATCACGCCCTATTTGGGCGACCGACCTACGCCAAGTTTATGGCACGGCCCTGTTATGTGTATTTGCAGCTCAAGATGCCGGGTCACAAGGGGACAATAGCGGTTCACGGAAGTCGCAAAATTGCTTTGGAGTGCGAGAAAGGTGATGCGGCCTATGCAGAGTCGGTTTGCGCCACCAAGGAGTTGAAGTATTATAAGGACAATGTTGATTCGGCGGACATGACTCCATTAAAGAAGCCAACTACAGAGCATGATCCAGCCCTGAAGTTCAAATCGGCAACAGAAACTAAGCTTGTTGACTTTGTACCTGGTGATTCGTCCAAGCAGTTCAGCATCAGTGCTAATTTGGATCCGAAATAGGAAAGCCCGCTCATCGAGTTCATCCGTGAGAATCGGGACATTTTTGCATGGAAGCCCTCTGACATGCCAGGTGTACCGAGGCAACTCGCTGAGCACACCCTTAATGTGGATCCTAAATACAAACTGGTGAAACAGTTCCTCCGCCGGTTTAACGAAGAAAGACGCAAGGCAATTGGAGAAGAGGTAGCCAGGCTCTTTGTAACACCCCGGATGTAACTTTCCCAATTTTTACTGCAACTCTTGCCGTTTCCGGCGTGAAGTTATATTTATTTCTCGGGTCCGGGTCTTTGTCTCCGTGTGTTGTTTTCTTGTCATGCATCTCATATCATGTCATCATGTGCATTGCATTTGCATACGTGTTCATCTCATGCATTCGAGCATTTTCCCCGTTGTCCGTTTTGCATTCCGGCGCTTCGTTCTCCTCCGGTGGTCATTTCTAGCTTTCTTTCGTGTGTGGGGATTAAACATTTCCGGATTGGACCGAGACTTGCCAAGCGGCCTCGGTTTACTACCGGTAGACCGCCTGTCAAGTTTCGTATCATTTGGACTTCGTTTGATACTCCAACGGTTAACCGAGGGACCGAAAAGGCCTCGTGTGTGTTGCAGCCCAACACCCCTCCAATTTGGCCCAAAACCCACCTAACACTGCTCCATGTCCTAGAGCGTTCGATCACGATCGCGTGACCGAAAACCGCACCTCATTTGGACTCTCCTAGCTCCACTTATGCCTATAAATAGCCCCCCCGTTTTCGGATCTCTTCTTCCTCCCCGAAACCCTAGTCTAAAAAAAAGGATCCCGCCGCCGACGGACGTGTCCGCCCCCGGCCGGACAGCGTCCGCCGCCGCCTTCGACCAACCGGGGTGCGCCACATGGCCTCCGCCACCTACCACCGGCGCCGGCCCGGGAGGCCCAGGAGGGGCCCCCGCGAGCCCATCTCCTCCGCCGCCGCCTGCCTCAAGCCGCGCCCCTCGCCCCCGCGAGCCCATCTCCTCCGCCGCCGCCCGCCTCTTGCCGGAGAACTCCGGCGCGACCCCGCTGCCACAGGACCTCGCCGCCGCCACGGGAGCCGCCCGAGCCGGGCGCCGCGCCGCCCCGCCTCCACGAGCCACCGCCGCCGTCCTCGCCGTCCGGGCCCGGCCCCTCCTCTCCTTCCCCGGTGAAGCCCCCTACTCCGTCCACCACGACCACCTCGCCGGCGACCTTGGAATCCGCGCCATGGACAGTGCTGCTACAGTGTTCTGAGATCCAGATCTGAGATCCGGTTGACTTCCTCCTCCCGAAACCCTAATTTTCAAGCATACTTTGACCATTGATATCTCCGCACCCGTAGCTCCGATTTGGGCATATAGCATATCAAAATGTTTGTCTCGACGAGTACATCATTTCGTTCCATTACATCATTTTCATTTGAGTTTATCTTGATGCCCAAAATGCTGTTAGAAGGAGGCTTCGTGAATTAATTGTTAGATCTGCTAATTCATCTTAGACTTTTGTCATTTTTTGCCATGATTAATGTGTGCATGATATGCCTGTGAGTCCTTCATATGTTTTGTTAAGGATGTTGTCTTCTTTCCAGAGGTGCAACCCATGCATTTTTAGGATGTGTGTGGTGACTTGTGCAAGCTTGCAAAGAGAGGCACCCGGGAAATCAGTTTTCAGAGACTTAGTTGTTTTCACTAAGTCTGGGATTATTTAGTTCGTGATGCCATGTGTTCAGCTTGTTTCCTAGTGATCCGTGCCTCTTGTGAGGATGATCAGTAAAGGAGTTTTGTTAATCATGTTATGATCTATCCATCCATGTCTTTGTTTGCAATTATGGAGCACCCTAACTTGAGTCAATCGAGCTCTACTTTTGCTTTGTGGTGATTCTGGACAGATCGTCAACTCGTTTGCGATTTTGCCGATGTTATTGTAGTTGATCCGTGCATGTTATGCCATTGTTTTTGCCATATCTAGCTAGAATTTTGTGCCTTCTTTATGGATGTATGCCTGCCTTGCCATGACTTGCACCGTGGTGAGTGCATCGAGCTCGTTTACATGCCTTCATGAGTTATATTTCAGGATGTCCCCGTTTTTACCAAGTCTGAAAACTGATTGTGTTTTAGCTATGTTCGTGTGCTCGTTTATATATTTTGTGATCCCTTTTGACCCCAGGTCACTTTGGGACTTGTTAAGATTGTTGATTAGCTCCATGCCATGTTCTTCTTTTTCATAATCAAGTCATGCATCATGTTGTTTTGCTGCTCCGAAGAGGGCTTCGTGATCTGAAATTTCAGACAAGTGTTAATTTCACTAAGTCTGGAATCTGTTTTGCATTTGCGTTTTTTCCATGCTTGTTTGAACCTCGTAATGGATGAATTGGCCGTGGCTCAGTGCTAGTCTTTTGTTAAGCATCTTGTGTGTATCCCTGCCATGTATTTTGTTGTCATGTTTGGTGGCTGTAGCATGTTCATATCATTGCATTTAGATGACTACTTGCTGTAAATCGCAGACCGGTGTCATTCTTTAAACGCTTGCCATTTCCAAACCGTAACTCTGATTCCGATGATCTTTATATCGTTTTCAAGCGATTTCATCTCATCTTTCCAGTGTCACCCTTGGAATTCCAAGTTGAGGCTAGGTTCATGCATTTCCTGTCATATCTTGCATTTTGCATCCCGCATCGCATCCCGCATAGCATGTCATCATTTCATCATATTGCTTGGTCTTGCACGTGGTTGATTGTATCCTTGTAGTTTGTTTGTCTTGTTTGGGTAGAGACGGGAGACGAGTTCGCTACCGAGGAGCCCGTTGAGTTTGCTTGTGAGGATCCAGTCAACTCTGACAACTGTGCAGGCAAGATGATCATACCCTCGAAATCACTACTATCTTTGCTATGCTAGTTTTCTCGCTCTTGCTATGCCAATGCTACGATGCCTACCTTTTGCTTGTCAGCCTCCCAATTGCCATGTCAAACCTCTAACCCACCATGTCCTAGCAAACCGTTGATTGGCTATGTTACCGCTTTGCTCAGCCCTCTTATAGCGTTGCTAGTTGCAGGTGAAGATTGGAGGCCGTTCCTTGTTGGAACATCATTTATTTACTTGTTGGGATATCATTATATTGCTATGTTATCTTAATGCATCTATATACTTGGTAAAGGGTGGAAGGCTCGGCCTCTCGCCTAGTGTTTTGTTCCACTCTTGCCGCCCTAGTTTCCGTCATATCGGTGTTATGTTCCCGGATTTTGCGTTCCTTACGCGGTTGGGTTATAATGGGAACTCCTTGATATTTCGCCTTGATTAAAGCTTGTCCAGCAATGCGCAACATTGGTTTTACCATTTGCCACCTAGCCTTTTCTTTCCCTTGGGTTCTGCAGACTCAAGGGTCATCTTATTATTAACCCCCCCGGGCCAGTGCTCCTCTGAGTGTTGGTCCAAACCATCAGCCGCCGGTGGCTACCAGGGGCAACTCTGGGCTGGCCTACCGGAAGTTTGGACAATCTGAGTGTGCCCTGAGAAAGAGATATGTGCAGCTCCTATCGGGATTTGTCGGCACATTCGGGCGGTGTTGCTGGTCTTGTTTTAACCTGTCGAAGTGTCTTGAGTTACCGAGATACCGAGTCTGATCGGAACGTCTTGGGAGGAGGTCTATTCCTTCGTTGACCGTGAGAGCTTGTCATGGGCTAAGTTGGGACTCCCCTGCAGGGATTGAACTTTCGAAAGCCTTGCCCGCGGTTCTGGGCAGATGGGAATTTGTTAATGTCCGGTTGTAGATAACTTGAATTAAACTTAATTAAAATGAATCAACCGTGTGTGTTACCGTGATGGCCCCTTTCCAGCGGAGTCCGGAAAGTGGACACAGTGTTGGAGTTATGCTTGCGCAGGTTGCTCTTCTAGATTCTCGCTCGCGCTTTGCCTCCTCTTCTCGCTCTCTTTTGCGTATAAGATAGCCACCATATATGCTAGTCGCTTGCTGCAGCTCCACATATATCTGCCTATCCTTCCTATAAGCTTAAATAGTCTTGATCGCAAGGGTGCGAGATTGCTGAGTCCCTGTGGCTCACAGATACTATAACTCTAGATGTAGGTCCAGATGTTTCCGCTCCAGGTGTCGAGTACGAGCTCAAGTGGTAGTTCGACGAGGACTCTCAGTGTTACTAAGTGTCTTTTCCTGATGATCAGTAGTGGTGCCTAGTTGGGGTTTGATTCAGGGCCTTGTCGCATGTTGGGTTTTCTTCTATTTTGGTGCCGTAGTCGGGCCATGAGTGTTTGTATGATGGATGTTATTTATGTACTTGAATGACGTGGCGAGTGTAAGCCAACTATGTATATTCCCCTTCTATTATATATTACATGGGATGTTGTAATGATTGCCTGACTTGCGACATTGCTTTCAATGCGGTTATGTCTCTAAGTCGTGCCTCGACACGTGGGAGCTACAGCCGCATCGAGGGCGTTACAAGTTGGTAATCAGAGCCTTCCCCGACCTTAGAAGCCCCATTGCTTGATCGTTTTTAGCAGCCGAGTTGTGTCTAGAAAAATGTTTTGAGTCATTTAGGAATTCTTTTTACTTCCCAGTCTCCTCATTGCTCTGGTAAGGCATCCTGACGTAGAGTTTTGACTCTTCTCTTCTCAAATTTCACTAAAATTTTTTAGGATCACGCGAGTATCTTGGAATCGTTCCGATGGCTTATGATGAGAACATTGTCTTGGTGCCTCCTGTCAGGGGTTTAGTGGAAGTGTCCCGGGGAGTTGAGCTCTAAGGTGTTGTCATCATAATTTTATCGTTGCAATTCTGGAATACTTGAGATATGTTCGCCAACATCAAAAATCTCTTTTATGCAGTTCGTTGGTGAGATAACCTCGACGCCACCCAGTACTGGGGCGGGAGTTCGGGAGTATCGCCATAACTTGTATAACGGATGCTTTTTGAAGGTTGAGGTAGATGGTTTCCGAAGATTTTCTTGGTTATGTGTTGAAGGATGGATACAGCTGGATGTAGGATTTGCTAGTTTGGGTGAGATATTATGCTTCCCCTGTATCCCCAACACCTGATTGCATAACCGGAAAGGTTCGGGAGTTTCATAGGTGGGAATTCTCGTAGCTCTAGTTCTTCTTCCACAGATATTGGTTTGAGATTGGGATTTCTTACCGATTATTCGTTCTTGATCCGTACCTTGTTGATTTATTTCTATACCTTAATTCTACATGGCTTCTCAATTTATGGATATGTGACCATTTGAAGAGGAATGCATTCGTTCATTTTGTTCGGATGTGAAGACTATATGTTGCAATTTTCATTCCGTTGGATTCAGCTTCAATATTTATCTGTCAATGTGCTAACGGTGGTCAACCTCTTCAGGATGGCTCCCGCTAAGAGCACCAGTCAGAACCAGAATCAAGATCCGCCACCGCCTCCACCTCCTCCAGAGGCATGGCAAGCTGTGATGGCCGCAACCAATGCAAACACTCAGCTGATCATGCAAATTCTCCAAGAGCGCAATCAAGGCAGTCAAGGGAATCAAGGCAGCAATCAGAGTCACTTTGCTACACTCAACCATTTTCTTGCTAACGGGCCAAAGACTTTCAGCAATTGTGTTGAGGCAACCGATGCTGACGATTGGCTTGTGGATCTGTGTAAGCATTTCGAGTGCAGTAACGTCAGGCCTGAGGACTTTGTCAAGTTCGCTTGCTTCCAACTCAAAGATCAAGCTGCAGAATGGTTCCAGCAGTACAAGGACTCCAGAGGTGGACGTGTTGTCACTTGGGATGATTTCCGTCGAGATTGACGAGCTCATCATATTCCGCAGAGCGTGGTTGAAAGCAAGCGTGAGGAATTCCGCAATCTGAAGCAAGGCTCTTTGTATGTCTATGACTACAACAAATTGTTCCAGAAGCTTGCTCGCTTTGCCAAGCAGGACGTGCCTGATGAGAAGAGCATGATATACCAGTTCAGGGGTGGTCTCAGAGAAGAAATTCAGCTCGCTCTTGTCCTCTTTGAGCCCTTGAGGTACGATGAGTTCTACAACATGGCACTGAAGTAAGAGGCTGCTCAGTTGAGGTGTGATGCTTCCAGGAAGCGAGTCAGAGATGTTACTCCTTCTTCCTCTACTCAAGTGGCCAAGCAGCATAAGTTTTGGCTTCCTCCTCCTCCGTTCTGTCAGCCGTATCAGCAGAAGAGCAAAGGTGGCAGTGGTTCTTCCCACCCACCCAAACCTGGCTTTCAGAACAAGACTTTGTCTCAAGCTCCAAGATCGAGTGCTCCGTATCACCGTCCGCTTTCAGAGGTCACGTGCAACAAGTGCCAATAGAAGGGTCACTATGCCAACAAGTGTCTCAACCAGAGGCGTCTTCCTCCTCCTCCTGTTAGATCGGCAAGTACAGCTGTGGTCAAGCATAACCCCAAGCATGCCAAGGTCAATTTGATGAATGCAGCTCAGGCAGATGACTCGTCAGATGTGATCATGGGTAACCTTCCTGTTAATGATAAACCTGCAAAAGTTCTTTTTGACACTAGTGCATCGCATTGCTTCATCTCGGAACCTTTTGCATCTAAGCATGAGTTGACTTCCCAAGTTATGCATAAACTGTTAGCAGTCGTCTCTCCGGGTAAATGTTTGCTTGCTAATCATGAGATTCCGGATATTTCTATCATGATGGGTGATTTCAAGTTTCTGGCTTCTCCAATGGTTCTTGGTAACTCGGATATTGATCTTATTCTCGGGATGGATTGGCTTTCTAAGCACAAGGCTCAGCTTGATTGTGCAGCCAGGCAGATTCAATTGACTCATTCGTCTGAGGATGTAATTATCTTTGCCGCTCGGGATAATACTATCCGTTTGTTTTCTCTCAATGAGAAGGGTGAATTGGACGCCATCTCTCAAATTCCAGTCATTTGCGAATATCAAGACGTCTTTCCAGAAGAGCTCCCAGGAATGCCTCTGCACCGGCCAGTTGAATTCGTTATTGAACTTGAGCCTGGCACGGAACCTGTGTGCAAACGTCCTTACAAGCTCGGACCTGAAGAGTTGAAGGAGCTGAAGAAGCAACTCGACGAGCAAGAAAGAATGGGTCTCATCCGGCCTAGTTCTTCTCCGTGGGGTTGTGGTGTTCTTTTCGTGAAGAAGAAGGATGGATCAGACCGACTTTGTGTTGATTACCGTCCAGTGAACAAGAAGACCATCAAGAACAAATACCCACTTCCCAACATCAATGAGCTGTTCGAACAACTCAAAGGTGCCCAAGTATTCTCCAAGCTTGATCTTCGTATGGGTTATCACCAGATTCGCATTCGTGAAGAAGATATTCCCAAGACAGCATTCAGAACAAGCTTTGGTTCATATGAATACACTGTCATGTCTTTTGGCCTCGCCAACGCTCCTCCGATGTTCTCTCGCATGATGAACTTCATCTTCAACGCCTACACCAATGACTTCGTTTTGGTCTATCTCGACGACATTCTGGTTTTCTCCAAGAACAAGGAAGATCATGCCAAGCACTTGCGTTTGGTTCTCGATAAGCTCAGAGAACATCAGTTCTACGCCAAGTTCTCCAAGTGTGAATTTTGGCTCGATGAGGTTCTTTATCTTGGTCATATCATCTCTGCCAAGGGCATTTCCGTGAATCCCGAGAAGGTGTTCGCAATTGTGAATTGGGAACCTCCTCAGAACGTGAAGCAACTCCGTAGTTTCCTTGGTCTCGCAAGCTATTGCCGAAGATTCGTTGAAAACTTTTCTAAGATCGCGAAGCCTCTCTCAAATCTTCTTCAGAAGCACGTCAAGTACGTTTGGTCTCGGGAGTGTGATATTGCTTTCAACACTTTGGAAGAGAAGTTGATCACTGCTCCAGTTCTGACTCCGCCTGATGAATCCAAGCCGTACGAGGTCTTTTGTGATGCCTCTCTCCAAGGTCTTGGCGCAGTTTTGATGCAAGAGAAGAAATTTGTTGCTTAGACATCTCGCCAGTTGAAGCCTAATGAGAAAAACTACCCCACTCATGATCTCGGGTTGGCGGCAGTTGTGCATGCTCTTTTGACTTGGAGACATCTTCTATTGGGAAGAAAAGTGGACATTTTCACTGATCACAAGAGTCTCAAGTACATCTTCACTCAGCCTAATCTCAACCTCAGGCAAACTCGTTGGGTTGAAATGATTCAAGAGTATAAGCCGAGTATTGAGTATACTCTAGGCAAGGCCAATGTGATTGCTGACGCTTTGAGTAGAAAGTCTTACTGCAACAGTCTGATTCTTAAGCCTTATCAACCCGAGCTTTGTGAAGCTTTCCGCAAACTTAATCTGCAAGTTGTTCCTCAAGGATTCCTCGCCAACCTTCAAGTCTCTCCTACCTTGGAAGACCAGATTCGCCAAGCCCAACTTCTTGATGCTATGGTGAAAAAGGTGAAGATTGGGATTGCCAAGAGTCAGTCCAAGTACAAGTGCTACCGCCTTGATGACAAGGACACTATCTTCTTCGAGGATCGTATTTTTGTGCTCAAAGGTGACCTCCGTGAAGTGATCATGAATGAGGCTCACAATTCTCTCCTCTCCATCCACCCTGGGAGCACGAAGATGTATCAGGACATTAAGCAAGCTTATTGGTAGACTCGAATGAAGCGCGAGATCGCTCAATTCGTGAATGAATGTTATGTCTGTAGAAGAGTGAAGGCAGAACACCAAAGGCCAGCTGGTCTCCTCCAACCTCTTGCCATTACAGAATGGAAGTTTGACCACATTGAAATGGACTTCGTAACTGGGTTTCCAAAGTCCAAGCGTGGCAATGATGCTATATTCGTTGTCATCGAAAAGCTCACCAAAGTGGCTCATTTTCTGCCTATCAAAGAGTCGATAACTGCAGCTCAATTGGCGGAACTCTATACCTCCCGAATTGTCTCTCTGCACGGTATTCCTCAAGTGATATCTTTAGACCGTGGCAGCATCTTTACCTCCAAGTTTTGGGATTCTTTTCAGAAGGCCATGGGTACCAACATCCGCTTCAGCACTGCTTTCCATCCTCAAACAAGCGGTCAAGTCGAGCGTGTCAACCAGATTCTTGAAGATATGCTCAGGGCTTGTGTGATCTCCTTCGGCATGAAGTGGGAGGACTGTCTTCCTTACGCTGAATTCTCCTACAATAACAGTTTTCAAGCAAGTTCGGGCAAGGCCCCTTTTGAAATTCTGTATGGCAGGAAGTGCCGTACCCCTCTCAACTGGTCTGAAGCCGGTGAACGTCAGCTTTTGGGTAATGACTTAATCACAGAGGTAGAAGAAATGTGCAAAGTCATTCGTGATAACCTCAAAGCAGCCCAATCCCGCCAGAAGAGCTACTATGATAGTAAGCACCGTGATTTGGCTTTCGAGATCGGAGATCATGTTTACCTCCGTGTCTCTCCTATGAAAGGTACTCGTCGCTTCGGTATCAAAGGGAAGCTTGCCCCTAGATACGTGGGACCTTTCAAGATTGTCAGCAAGAGAGGCGACCTCGCCTATCAACTCGGGCTTCCTTCAAACTTTGCAAATGTTCATGATGTGTTCCACGTCTCTCAGCTTCGGAAGTGCTTCAAGACTCCTGACCGCACAGTCAACTTCGAGGACATTGAGCTCTAATAAGATCTCTCTTATCATGAGCACTCAGTTGCTATTCTTGAAGAGACTGAACGCAAGACTCACAACAAGTCAATCAAATTTCTCAAAGTCAAGTGGTCGCACCATTTCGACCGTGAAGCTACCTGGGAACGCGGGGATCACCTCCGTTCTAAGTACCCGGCGTTCTTTCAGTCCTAGATCTCGGGATGAGATCTTTTCGTAGTGGTGGAGTGTTGTAACACCCCGGATGTAACTTTCCCAATTTGTACTCCAACTCTTGCCGTTTCCGGCGTTAAGTTATATTTATTTCTCGGGTCCGGGTCTTTGTCTCCATGTGTTGTTTTCTTGTCATGCATCTCATATCATGTCATCATGTGCATTGCATTTGCATACGTGTTCATCTCATGCATTCGAGCATTTTCCCCGTTGTCCGTTTTGCATTCCGGCGCTTCGTTCTCCTCCGGTGGTCATTTCTAGCTTTCTTTCGTGTGTGGGGATTAAACATTTCCGGATTGGACCGAGACTTGCCAAGCGGCCTTGGTTTACTAACAGTAGACCGCCTGTCAAGTTTCGTATCATTTGGACTTCGTTTGATACTCCAACGGTTAACCGAGGGACCGAAAAGGCCTCGTGTGTGTTGCAGACCAACACCCCTCCAATTTGACCCAAAACCCACCTAACTCTGCTCTATGTCCTAGAGCGTTCGATCATGATCGCGTGGCCGAAAACCGCACCTCATTTGGACTCTCCTAGCTCCACTTATGCCTATAAATAGC